>NW_013952706.1:476323-476866 GCF_001266775.1 Austrofundulus limnaeus
TGTTGATGTTTTCCAGACTGCGCTGTGGATTCATCTCCAGTTGTCCCAGACAAGGCCAGTATCTCCACACCACCACCACCTGATGCACGCATCTTCACTACACGTCCTGATGCCACATCTTCACACCACCCTCTGCACCACATCTGAACTCAGTCCACACCCAGTGGGAGGACCCTTCACAACAGGATCACACATATTGTACTTCCACCCATCTCGCAGAAAGGACGTGCAGGACGAGATGAGTCATTGTAATGAGGTTGCATATTTGTGACCCATCATATCAAAATGAGGATTAAGTCGAATTTGATCAAAATGACCTAATTACATTTTCAAATTCTTTGCTTTAAAAGCTACATTTTGATACCTGGATAATTCTGGTATCATAATTAAATCCATATACAGGTGCTGGTCATAAAATTAGAATATCATGAAAAAGTAGATTTATTTCAGTAATTCCATTTAAAAAGTGAAACTTGTATATTATATTCATACATTACATACAAACTCATATATTTCAAATGTTTATTTCGTTTAATTTTGATG
>NW_013952706.1:479032-486906 GCF_001266775.1 Austrofundulus limnaeus
ATATAATAGTAGTTAAATAGTCGTTCAAATGCATGTATTTTAGTTTAGCTACGCTCCCCAGTGTAGGTAAGGACATAGAGTGTGTAAATAAATAACGCACCATTGTGACACATTCGTTTGAAGACGTGGTTCTGCAGGTTTGTCATTCTGAGTGTCTTGCACTGGGTCAGACTCTGGCTYGTACATGTAAGGCTGGATTGACAAGTCTACCGCTGTTGACATCCTTATACTTTCTTACCATCTGCCATCACTAATATGCACCTTCATATACATTCATTTTTGTACTGTACTTTACGGTGTATATATGTATATAAATAAGCATATGTGTTTATGTATATGTGTATATGCGCATTGGTACATTACTATATACCACGTGTATATTGTGGGGTTTTGTTTGTTATCTTTTATTAATCTTTCATTATTCTTCTCAGCCTCTCTAGTATTAAGCTGCAGCAATGTGCAAATTTCCAGACTGTGGGATCAATAAAGTTTTATCTTATTTTATCTTAAAAACAGTTTTTAGTCGGCAGATAACTGTGTTTTTGCTATGAAACTACAAATATGGCTTAACGTGGTGGAGTTTAATGCTCAGCGACCTGGATGGGGCGGGGTGTGAAATATCTCATATGTATTTAAAGAGACCACCAAAATAGCTTGCTCTGAGGCGCAACTCAGAACAGAGGAAAAGCAAGGAAAGCAAGGAGTCTGTGGAGCAAAAAAAAAAAAAAAACAAACAAAAAAAAAAACAAAAAACGAGGAATTAAGACCAAAGCATTGCAGTTTTATTTTAAATAGACCATAAGTGAATAATTTAGACATGAAACAAAGGATTTAAAAGCATGATATGATACCTTTAAACATAGTTTTACTATTGTCTTTCTACATTTTTACTTCAACAAACGTTTAAGTGATCACCACTCACGATCCATCCATCCATCATCCATCCATCCATCCATCCATCCATCCATCCATCCATCCATCCATCCATCCATCCATCCATCCATCCATCTATCCATCATCCATCCATCCATCCATTATCTATACCCGCTTCTTCCTTTCAGGGTCACGGGGGGTCACTGGTGCCCATATCCAGCAGTCACAGTGCGAGGAGCGAGGTACCAATCACAATCATCTAAGATTTTTTTCAGATCACATTCCTTCTTCAAAGATTATGTTTCAACACTGTCCTTACAGTTTTTAAAAACTCATTGGGTTTGAGTTTCAGAAAACTCCCTCTATACTTTCTCTACTTGATGCCAGTAATTTGACCTTTCTGCAACAGATTAACATATTTTCCACAACCACATGATTTTTTTTTTTTTTTTTTTGGATGGGCAGAATATATTGTCTATATTGTGCTATTACGATGTTCATTTTTAAGACAACTAAATGTAAATGGGAAAACTGAATTTTCTTTCCTTCAAAAAATGAAATCAACCTTTTTAATCTCATAAAAACAAAAACAGAATAGTAATAAACTGTGTAACTGATATTGTATGTATCACAGGTCTCTCTTGTAAATGAGACGTCTCAATGAGATTACCCGCCTAAATAAAAAAAAAAAAATTAGAAAAACAAAGAAAACAAAGACATTTCCACAATAAGTTTTCATTGTTTGTTTCATCATCACCAAGCTTTCTCAATAATGAGTCAACAATAAGAGACCCATTTCTTCCTTTCAGGGTCACGGGGGTCATTGGTGCCCATATCCAACAGTCACTGTGCGAGGGGTGGGGTTACACCCTGAACAGGTTGCAAGTCCATCACAGGGACACATAGAGACAAATGAGACAAACAGCCCATTCACACTCCCACTCACACCTCGGGACATTTTAGAGTTACCAGTTAGCCTAACGATTTTGGTCTGTGGGAGGATTCTATGGCGTTACATTTATGCCATCAGCTTCAGCGTACACTAACACAGATTTGAGAGCAGATATCAATATGAACAAACAATAATTTGAACCATGTGCATTCAAATCCCACATATGCTCTCGCGACTCCCTCCCTGCTTACTCAACTCTCTTCCTGCTTGTGCTCGACTCCCTCCCTCCTCTCAACTTACCCTCTGCTCACTCACAGCTCTGTCTCTGCATTTGCAACCCAAGTTGTATGTAAATGAACCACATCACCAGTCAATCACAGTCAGAGTCAGGGATTTTTTTTTTCATCCAATCAAAGCACTTATTGCAAATCTACTAAACCAAGAGGCTGAAGTGAAAAAATCTTAGATGTATTAAATCAGCAAAAGATAATATATTTAAATTTTGTAGCCCAACAATATTTAGTTAAGCATAAAAATGTGGTCACTATCATTGTGTATTTTAGAAAATATTTCTAAAATACATCAGGAATCTTTACTTGTTGTTTTTTTATATTATTTGTAGCTATTCAAATTCTACTAAGCACTCTTGATACAACAGAATATCAGCAATGAAGAGGGACTATTATATTAATTTGAATATCTACAAATAATATCAAAACCAACAATAATTTATCTTAATGCAATTAAGAAATATTGGCTATAATAGCTTAATATTAATAATAATAAGCTATTATATTATATATTAATAATAATAATTTAAAAAGTTAAATTTATGTTTTTTTCTACCTGGATTACAGAGATTCATTGCCTAAAATACACACTGACAGTAAGCATATGTGTATGCTTAACTAAATATTCTGGGCTACAAACAATATAAAATATTTCTTATTATCTTTTGCTGCTTTAATGGGCCTGCATCCAAGATTTTGTCACGTCAGCCTCTTGGTTTAATGGATTTGCAATAAGTGCTTTGATTGGATGAAAAAAAAAAAAAACCCGTCTGTGATTGGCTGGTGATGTGGTTCATTTACATACAACTTGGGTTGTGAGCACAGAGAGTATGAAGTGCCGAAACAGAGCTGTGAGCGAGCAGGGTAAAGTTGAGAGGAGGGATGGAGTCGAGCACAAGCAGGACGAGAGTTGAGCAAGCAGGGAGGACGCAGCATGAGCATGTGTGATTTGAATGTACACCGTTCAAATTGTTGTTTGTTCATATTGATATCTGCTCTCAAATCAGTTAGTGTGCACTCAAGCCGATGGCACAAATGTAGGAATCCTGAATACTCGGAAAAAAAAACCCTCACATGCAGAGTACATGCAAACTCTACCCAGGAAGGAATTTGCAGAATTTGCACTTGTTGTTTTGGGGTAGGATATTCTTGTATTTTTTGTTAAAAAATAATAAAATTGTTTATTTATTTCAATAAATCATGGCATACCATAACTTGATTAAAGTGAATGTTTTAACACATAAGTGGTTATTTTTGTTTTCATTTAACTTTTATTTACCCAGGCTAATCCCACTGAGATCATACAGTATGTCTCTTTTAAAAGGAAGAGGTGAGCTAGAAGGCAACCTAACTTTAGATGTTACTATAAATGTAAAAAAGCTAATTCACATAAGATATAGATTTTTTTTTAAAAAATCAACCACATTTTCTCCTGTAATATTTGAAAAAGTTCATTTTGACACAATTTTAAAAGGGATTTATTAAATAAATTTATATATACCTGCACTTACATTTTAACCATTGTATTATTTTAGTTAAAATGTTCTAATTAGCTTATGCACTTGGTATCACTATTAAAATCAAATCATTAAAAAAGTCCAATTATAACTACTTTGCGTAAACCTCAAATTAGATATTAGATATTAGTGACACTATTTATGTGAATAATAAAAGTGTGCTGATTTAGAACAGAGTTTAAATATTTTAGTGCAATATTCAATTTCTTGAATGAAAACCCAAAATACATTATTGTACATAAAACTTACAAATTAGCATACACATTTAACAGTTCATTAACTATTATTACACACAGAAATGTCTCCATGTTTCTTCTAAAATAGTCATCCATCCTTATCTCCATCCATTTATCTACACTTTTTACTGGCACTTTTATTTCTGAATTTCAGGGAGATGGTGTCTACAGTACATCAGTCATTGGGTGAAATGTGACACAGTGGGTTACAAGTCCATTACAGGAACCCATAGAAACAAACAAAAGAAAACCATTTACTCACAGGTATTGACAAATTAGAGTTACCAAGTAACTGACATGGTTGTTTTAAGATTGTTGGAAGAAAATCAGAGTGCCCAGAAGAAAAAAAATATTTTGAGCGAATATGTGGAGTTTACATAATCGCTCAATACATGTTTTTGAAATATTCCTACCAAGCTGTAAACGTGTATCTAAATGTGATAAATGAAATAATCATATAACAGAAAAGTGGAAGAGGATGTAAAAGTTTCAGAAGAAAAAAAAAAGATTGTTCCTAAAGTTCAAATTTCACAATTTTTTTAAAACACATATTAGCTTAAACATTTGATTAAAAATTAAAGGTTCTTCATGGGTAATATTTTTCTCAATCCCTTTTTACATTGTATCAGTGCACTTGGTACCAAGACACCTATGAAAAATGATCCATTTTTTAATCATATCATCAAACCCTACGTATTGGACATTCAAATAAAGAGAGGGGCAGAGCTGATAACCAATCACTGCCTGCATGAGTTGAATCTGGTGCAGTAAACTGCTGGATAGGCCTGGTAAACCTAAATAAGTAGTGAGGATGAAGTGGGGATGTCTCACAAATATTCCTATCTGTGAGATATTTAACTCAAATTCAATAGGTTGGAGACTCGGAAATAGATTGGGTTCTTAATTAAGATTTCCACTGCAGATGAAGCTTACAAGGAAGCGTAACGGAAGTCTTTAGGGTTTGGCTGGTTAGGACTTCTGAAGCAGTAGACCATTACAGAGTGTCATAAAGGGTGGCTGCCTCAACCCAGAGCCAGAAAGGTCACCTACAATGGGAGGATTGAGACAAATGGTTTAGGCTAAAAATTAACTAAAGTTGGCCTAAACAGAAAAGTATTGTAAATGTTTACATCTGCTTTTATAATTAAAGAAACTGAGACATTTTACCATAATTTGTTGAGGGAAAAGTAACCTTTACATTAATTTAATCCTGGTCATCTAGTAACAGCTGTATTGTAAATTTTGTGTCATCAAACACACCCTGCCAGCAGGATTATTGCCCCCTAATGTCAGTGATGTTGACATCACAGGTGCTCAGACTTTTACATCCCTGGATTTGCTCCCTCATTTTATCACATAATCAGGTGCATATGTTCCCTGGCATCAGGCCATTGGGAATGGATGAGAGTCAGCCTAAGATAGTGAAGGTTCTGAATGTTGTGGAGCTATCATGATTGACACGTCTCTTCAACGTCACATGGAAGCTGGGACAATGCCTGTGGAGTGGCATACCAGGTTGGTGATCCACAGTAGACTGACATATAAGTTACAGCTTTTAGGAGACCACAGTGTCCAACTTCCTTGGTATTAGAAAGAGGTCACCAACTGCTTGCCAAACCTTAGATTCAGGAAAAATAATGTGTTGTTCACCTGATTTGTAATTCTTTTTGAAGTTGTTGATGGGGTCATGAGACTGTGATTGTCCAGTCCATGTGTATTTTGTGGACCAGGGAACAGCTTACAACTATGTACATCCATGGATGTTTTTGAGGAGATTTTGTGGGAATAAGGGGCACTAGATTCACATTTGTGTGCTATCCAGGCCCTGTATGAACAAGGCAAAAGCTATAATCCACCACAAAGTCAAGTTCATTCCTAGTTAAGTGGTTCAACACTGTCACATGTTAAAGTAACATTTACAAGCTTAATGTTAACTAAACATTGGTCATGTTATTTTACTGTAGCTTTTCCAATGTGAACAGTGAAATGTCAAACTTATATTGTAAGATGCAAAGGCTTTGATTTAATAGAAGTTTTTCTGTCTGTGCACACCTACAGCTGACATGACTAAAGTACACTTTGAGATTACAGTTTGAACACGAGTTATAAATGAAGAAGCAGTTCTTCCTGAGACACTGTTTTATATCCGCAGCTTGTTTTCCCATATGACCCAATCAAAGTCTGCAGCAGCCTTAGTAGAAATTGTAGCAGCACTGTTCTATTAGTTGTACGAATGTAATGTGTTGGCTGGGAGTGCTGAAACACATGCTGCTGCCTTCTCAGTTTTGCTAATACAAAGTTGAGCTATTAGAAAAGTACTATTATCGTCATTGATTTGTCTGTTTGCTCATTTATTTGTCAGAAAACAAAGCAAGAAGATTGTTTCCAAGCCCCTTTGTATTGCAGCCTTGAAAAGCAGCCACAGTTGACAACAGCAGATGGGAAGTCAGAGGGTGAGCAGATAAGAATATTGAACAAAAATGCTTAAAAGACATGGCTCATCAAATGAGAAATGCATAGCACTTTGCAAAGCTACATGCAAGCACATAAAATTGAATTCAAATAGATGTGATTTCTGTTTGCACTCACTGTCCCCTATTACATTATCTGCTGTCAAGATCAAGTCATCAGTGTAAGTAGTGACAAAAAAGGTAAAGTTGTTGTCTTGTTGAGCCACCACCTTTTTTCCGATCACCAAGACAGAAAATCAAGCCATTATTAACCCCATCGTGAACCAGCTATGTCCACTTTACAACTTAATTAACAGAGGTGGTGGGATCAGTAACAATCAATTCCTTCCTGAATGTGCTTAAGATATACAGCCCTAACCCCCACCTTTCTGTATTCACACAGTACTCATTGCTTTGCACAGTATCCTAGGCCTAGTTCACAGTCCCTTTAAACAATATAGGTTTTTGTAACTTAGTTGATTACTTAATTTATTGTCAAAAAATCTTCACACTGACATGCTGTGGCTACTGTCCAGCCTCACATTCCACAATGAATGAAATAGATGGCTAGCTGCAACTGACAAATATAATCTTATGCTCATATGTATTTTATCCTTTGTTTATTTTTAATGTTTTTATTAAGTGTTTTAGTAAGGATACCATTGCATAGGCATTTACGCACCCTTAATATTTCTGTTAAAAAAAGTCATCCTGAATCTCAGTGCATGACATTAAAATAAAACATGAAACAGTTTGATGAGGAAAAATGTGACGTGACTTTTGATCACAATTGTCATCAATGCATGTCCCAAAACAATGACCTTTTGTGCTCAGCATTTGACCCATCATACATGAGATATACCCAAGTGGAGCAGTGGGTAACTCTTTAAGCTGCCTGGGAGCAGTTGGGGTTTAAGTGTCTTGCTCAATGACACCACCACATGTGGGCATGGCAAGGAATCAAACCTGTGACTTTATGGTCTCAAGTCAGCTGTACTACCATGGCTCCACAGCTTATACATTATACAACACAGGAAAACTTGACAAAAATATACCCAAAAAATGACCATCAATAAACTGATAAAACACATGAGAAAGCCCCGTCCTCTTTGGACCTCAAAGTTCAGACATACATCACAGTACAAAATTATTTCATATTTGTAATATAGCACAGAAAATTTGCTTTACATGACTGAACTGGCATTTTGAGAATTTTAAGATTTTACACAAACTAAACTTAAAAGTTTTTGTAAAAAAACAAACTTTTGAGTTTTCTAAAGTTTTAAAATCTTTTGAAAACAAGCGTACTTCCACAACTCTTTTTCGTACAAATTATCTATGAAAACAGGTAGTTTGTCACACAGTACAAAATATAAACAATGACAAAAAATACCTCAAACTCAAACATAAAAAATTAGGATCATAACAGTTTATGTCTCTAGCTCCTAGTACCTCTTGTTCGAATTTCATTTTTGTATTTTTTAATTTGCAGTTTCAACAGCTTGGCAGCCCGAGCAGAAACACTTCCCATTGGAAGTGGCACAGGGTTCGGTCCAAGCCACTTGAACTTGGCAGGGCTCACCTGGAACGGCCCACCAGTAGGGATTGCCACAGCC
>NW_013952706.1:486931-493840 GCF_001266775.1 Austrofundulus limnaeus
GTATTAGGACAAGAATGGATAAAGACTACTTATCAGTGGCTTAGGAAATAGCAGATAATGATGAAGAAAAACAAGTGCTAAAACTTTAGTTTTGGGCTATGGGGATCTTTTAAAAAATAAGAGTATTCGAACATGTTACCTGAACGTTGCTATAAAAGGAAAATAATTAAATATTTTTCCTAACGCATCTCAGTAATCCAGGAAGAAAAAAATCAAAAAGAAAAAAAATAATAAGTAGGTCCTCTGGGACAGCAATTGTCCCCCTCCTACAGTGCTGTTATTGCAAGTGACTCAGCCCCCTGTGAGCAATATCAGGGCACCAACGATAGTCAGGTGATGGGGCACATGACCCTCTATGAACAATAGAGGCTGAATGAAGATGGCACTTTGGCGGATGGTCCTCTTTTGCATGTGACTAACTTGTTTGTCCACCATGTGGAGGCAGTGCTTATAAGGCTGAGTATCTTGGAGGAGAGACGAAACATTTAATTAAAGAAGAACCCGTCCAGAGGACCTACTTATATATATTTTTCTTTTTGAATTAAATATTTGGTGACACTTTTTCTGCAAGAATTTCAAAGTGACAACGCATGAGACAATATGTTGTGTCATTGTAAACTAGGCAGGCAGCCACAGAAGGTAATTCCTGAAAGTAATTTTCTCTTGTCTAAAAATTTCAGTTGCTGTTTCTAACTAGAGACTAGTGCTTCATTTGATGCTAGGGATGCAATGATCCACACTGTTTCACTTCCAATGCGATCCGATACCTGAATTTTGGATGTCGGTCGATATGGATACTATTCGAATAGCAGAGCTCTGTTTTGTTGTTATTATGAATCCAGCTACGCAAACTTTTACTTTTTACTGTACCGTAGAGTTTATTTTGGCTAGCACACCAGTTTTTCCAGATCACTGTTCGTATACACCACTGATGATACTAATTTTTCTATAAAATATATTTTGTAATTCACTTGCCGTTTCGCCAAGTGTTTGCAAGGAATTTGTGTTTGTCTTTTTTGTGACAAACAGCCTATTTTGTGTATATAGCTTTTAAAATTGTGGTCGATGTCATGCACTTTATGTCATTGCTTATCTTGGCTCATTCCATAACTGCCCCATCCCACTTTGTATCTGCCTTGGCAGCAGCCCCCCAATTTATCCCACATGAGCACACATTTGAAATTAGGGTTTGTCTGTGCAGGTGAAGGGAGGGAGCAATGCGTGCATGAGCATGATTGACATTTTTAAGACGTTCCTCCTGTCTCTCATAGGTTGTTTCTGACCAGGAGCGGTTTATTCCTGCAAATGGAAGTGGGACTATGGAGAGGAGCCAGGGGAACTTTATTTTTTCAAAAGATTTGCTATCAGGGCATAGAGACCGTTTTAACAAATGTGTAAAAAATACATTTTTTTCTAAAAGTTATGTATTGCAGCTTTAAATATTTGGGAATTTGAGACACACTCAAGAATTCTGCAGCCATTTTAGATGCAATTTTGTTGCACTTTTTTGTGTGTTCAAAATGCAAAAAAATTCAGCCTCTGCAACTCGCACAAGGGAATGCAGAACCCCTTTAATTGTTTAAAGAGATTTTTGAAACTTCCTCATGAATACCAGTCACCATTTAGTCTCCAACAGTTGCAGCCATGATCCTGACTTAACTTGAAATCGGACTATTTTGTCTTATTCAGTTTCATTCAGTGTATTTATAATGTGTCATTTCCCTACAAAAGTAATGTCAGGACACTGCAAAAATTAATTACACTCATTATAAAATGCCACTTAGTAAAAGTCTGAGCAGCACAAGGACTTAGTGTTTACACTGACACCTCACAGCAAGAAGGTCCTAGGTTCGATTCCTGGTTCAGACCTGGTTTGTGTGGAGTTTGCATGTTCTCTTTGTGTTTGCATGGGCTTTCTCTGAGTACTCCAGTCTCCTCCCGCAGACCAAAAACATGCATATTCAGCAGCCTTCAGGTTCAGGCCTCCCTTGAAATAGAGATCCGTGTTCTGGTTAAATGATAAAAGTTATCTAAGGAAACCATCAGACTGCATTGAATCTCAGCCTTGTCACAAACTAACACGCAACAAATTCATAATGGCAACGGCAGAAAGGAATGACTCACTTTTTAAAAAGAAGAAACCCCCCAGAAACAGGCTCAGCATGGGCAGCCATCTGCCTCCTGTGAAAACAGAACTGCAGAGTTTGCAGTAATACCCACTGTAGGTTATAAGAAGGTATTGGAAAAGAAAGAAACAAAATGTGCAAAGGTAAATGAACTTATTATTGTACCTCTGAAGTTTTAATGACATGGTGCAACTGTTATCAATGTCTTTGTACTAACGAAGGATATTATTTTAAATGCAAGAAGCACAATGATTGAGAAGTTCTCCTGATCCACACAATTTGATGCTCTGATTACCTGATGACTTACACACTCATGAGACACTGATGAGGGTAATTTAATAATTATCACTGTGGATGTACTCTGTCTGAAAAATGCACAGCCCTCATCAGGCTTCTCCAACTCCTCCAGAAGTTATAAATGATCATATATGACTGGCAGTAACAATGATTTCAGCGTAATCATTACAACTCTAAAGAATAATCACAGCTTGCCAGGGGGGCAGCAGAAATCTGCACTTCCTTTTCACAAGTGTTTCATGTTTTACAAGGAAGAACAGCAACTACAGAACAGTGGACACAGAACAAATCAATCTAACCTTATCTATTGTAAATTCTGATTTAATTTGCAGATGACAGCCATTACCACAGCTATTACAAGCTGTTTTAGACACCAAAATATATATTCTTAAATTTTAGCTAAGACAGTATTCATGTTACACTTTTGAAACAAAGTGTACCAATAATATTAAATCCCTAATTTATCTTTGACATTTTATCGCTAGATATAATTAATGAAACAAGTAAACTTGAAGAAAATATTAGTGCAATATGACAGAGATGAGGAAATATAATATATGTATTGAGGACTTGTTAGGATTTTATCTTTTGTTTTGAGGCTGATTTATATTTCTGTTCTCACATCTTGCTCACAGTCTTGCGTGACAAAAACTGCACAGCTTCCGTTTGACACCGTGTCTTGTACACTGCCCCCAGAACTGTGTTCTGCAGATAAATGTACCTTGCATGCTGTGATTGGTCAGAACATTGTTGGTCTGTTTGTTTATATTGAACAGTGTGTGTTTCGTCATGATATTATGCAGGAAACAGTCCGCTCCCAGAAACCAGCCGTTGTAATAGAAAGATGGACAGCTGAGAAAGAGTTTGTCTGGTCCTACTGAGCATGTCCACATTTTCTTTCAATCTCGGTTATCAAGAATATCAACTTAGATCTTGCTGAACAAAATGTCTAAATTCAGATCTGAAACCAGATGTGTTTACTTTTATTTTTGGTCCAATTTTAGCCTGAAATCCTTCCAAGTGAAAAATGCTCACACGGTGTCTCACACACCTGCATGCCCCCCAGGTGGCTGTCAATGAAAGTGGCAAAAGGACTGGACTTAGTGTCTGATTTTTATGAATGTCTGTAGATATCTTAACTCTGCATGAAATCTTATAGAGATGTTTACTTTATTAATGATTTACAGTCAGAATGAGATGCACCACTGTTTTCACGCTATAAGAAACGGCTTGAGCCTCTTTCTCATGTGTGACTAATGAGCCACGAGCTCATGGTGAATGAGCTGAGTTGGACTGAACCAACGCAAGGTTTGGGGGGTAAATGAGTTTAAACAAGTACTTTTAATATCATGTTTGCAACTGACAACATAATTTTTAAATTAATTAACACTATATGCATTTGTCAAGTTGCTGGGAGACATAAGATGTTTTTAGAATAAAGTAACAGGATGAAGTGAGAGAAGTTTGCACACATGCACCTGGTCTGTTGATCAGTCTTGAGTTCAGTGTTGCATAAATTTGTTTAATGATTAAGACAAAACCAATAGTTTTATTTGACAGATTTTAGTTTTAACCTTTAATCATTTTCTTCCAAAATTTCTGTTTAAAACAAAAACCATCTGTGCAAAATGATCCACGTTTCTAACGAACTAGTTCATGCCCAGCAGCATTCACTTGCTCAAACTTATGACAAATAAATTTTGCAAAAAGCTCAGACTGTTTTGTTCAGGAATTATTTTCTCTTCCTTCAGGACAGTGACACAGCACCTGTGCATGTTCCCTAAAGTCAGAACTCAAAGACATAAAAAGGATTTTTTTCCACTTGCAATTTGTGCCATTAACTTAGAAAAGTCCTAAATTGTTTTAATCTATTCACATTTTATTGATATTTCTTACTGTTTGAACGTAAGTTTGGTTATTTAAGTTCTAATGTCCTGTGACTGCACTACTTTTTACTGTTTTTACTGTTAATTGACTTGGTTGTGTTTTTACCACAACAATAACAGTTCTCTTTTGAGGGACAATAAATCAGACCTCAATGTACAATGTCGACAAAACAGTTTCACAGCAATAAAAAACAGTGAAGTGGAGACCCAAATAATTATGTATAAAAAGTTAGTTTATGTCATGACAGCCCATAAGGACCAGTGGCTCTCAGTGATGCTATGGAATGAACTTGAACAAACCAGTACCTCAGCATAACTGTGACCTAAAGATATTTTTATAAACATGTAACTTACTCAAACTAAATTCTTACAAATCAATCTATCATATTCTAAAGGTAGTTTTGATGAACATATGTCAAATAGATGATGTAGTTGTAATTGCTAGAGCAGCTTCCTTTGCCTGGTAATCTCATGTAGGCCTGTGACAATAAGCAATAAAATTAATTGCATAATGAATTAGAATGAGGTCAATAAAAATGATCATTTTTATTTAACTCCAAGTTTGTTTAATTTTCTTCATGTTTCACTCTTTTCTACTCCTTGGCAAAGGGAGGAGTGAACTCTCACAATCAGTTGCATGAGAGCCTCATAAGGCATTTAGCTAGAGGAGCGTCTTCAGGTTTTCAACGCCTTCTTTCAATTAGCCACTCCTCAGGACACCGCGCTGAACACTGGATTTACTGAGAGATGTATTTTTTTACACTACATACTGTAAGTTTAGTAACATTAAACTTTGTAATTATTTTATGAAGCAAGAGGAAGACACAGAGAATAAATTGTGCCAGCTTGAATTGAGGTGGGTAGCGAAACAAGCATAAATTTTGTAAACTTCTGTAGGCTTTGTAAGCAGGGGTGTGTGTATGGTATCATTATATTAGTTTAAAATGATCTCCAAACAATATTATCATTTATTGCAGAAATTTATTGCCCAGCAAAATTTGTTATCGTAACAGGCCTAAAAAGTAATAATAAAAAATAAAGGTTTGACATTGATTGAAGGAATGCATATCCCCCGGCAGCTTCCACTCCTGCTCAGACAGAACAGAGCTACAGCTGTTTGGTCAAATCTTTACAGAGCTGTTGATTGTTTTCTTCCAGTGGTGCAGACATCCTGTCAGTCTTTCACAAAGAAAACTGCGCAAAGTATTTGTTCATCTTGCTTTAGGGTTTAAGATTTACTGTTTGAATAGAGAAAAGTTTATTTACGAGTGAGATCAGTTTAGCGTCCCACATCACCTCCACACTCTGTCAGCACCCCAGTCCCTGTTTATTGTTGACAGTTTGATGATGATCAGTGTCAGAATATCAGTGCTGCAGAACAGTAAGCGTACCATGACGAGCTCCTTCCATCTTTATCACAGCTGACACTCTGCTGCAGTAAGCCAATACAGATGGGGAATCATAAAATAGGCTGGGCGACTGGGTGGGTGGTAGTGGGGTGGGGGTTGTGTGGGATGTATAATATTCATCACAACAGTGCTGGAAATATTAACAAGACTAAAATGGGTGTGTATTTAAAATGACATGATTTAAACTTTTTAATCAACATAAATCTGTATATTTAGGTGAAAGAACTGCAAGATTGAGGCTTTATTCTTTTTTTATTTTTAGGAAGTGTGAGATCACAATACTGTTCATTAATATCTTTAATAAATAAACAGCTGCAGCGTGTGAGTACACTGGTGCTGGCATAAATTAAATTGATCAAACATTTTGTATGATTGTAGCTGAAAGACATTCTCAAAACCCTCTCTAAACTCTAACCCAGCTCATGAGACTGCACATTAGAGATTAAAGGCTCTATGATAGGATCCAAATCTTGAGGAGCCACTTGTTTCATAGAGTTGTTCAAGAGAGCCATTCAGTTTTGAATGAGGTACATCATCACGTAGGGAAATACGTCATCGCGTATGGCGTACATGGTGATGTCATCACGTCATGTGGGTGTAACCATGTGTTTTGTCAAGCAGAAACCCCTCCCCCTTTTCCCCAGAGTTGCTGTCCTCCTCCGCTCTGCCCGTTTATTTTTTTTATTTTTGTGAAAAGGCAAAGCAGGAGTACTTGTCTGTGTTTAAGGAGGAAAAACAAACATTACTGGAAATAAAAAAAAAATTAAACAGTAAACATATCTTTACTGCCCATGACTCGGTTCGTATCATTCACTGTTAAGAGCCTTTTCAAAAGATGTGGATTCTTCGTGAACGTCACCGCACATAACTTTATTTATGGTTTATTTACATATCTATCCCATCTCAACAGAAAATGATTTTAGTTTAAAACTTCATCAGCATAAAGAGAATTATTTTACCACCTTTATAAACTTGTGGATATTGTGTGCTCGTAAATAGCAAGATCTTAATGTTCCTACACTGTTCTGTCTAATTTATAGTCAAAATAAACCAAAAAAAAAAAGAATGAATAAATGAATACACCACAGTTTTAAAAAGTTCCATCCATCCATCCATCCATTTTCTTCCGCCTATCCGGGGTCGGGTCGCGGGGGCAGCAGCTTCAGAAGGGAGGCCCAGACCTCCCTCTCC
>NW_013952706.1:497209-499850 GCF_001266775.1 Austrofundulus limnaeus
CGCCAGATCCAATGCTTGTATTCATCATAAGGGGTCTCTGGTTCCTCACCTAGGACCTGTCTGCCATGGGTGACCCTACCAGGGGCATAAAGCCCCAGACAGCATAGCTCCTAGGATCATTGGGACACTCAAACCCCTCCACCACGATAAGGTAGCAGCCCAAGGAGAGGAACCGAGTGTTTTAAAAAGTTAAAGAAGTTATTTTGTCTGCTTTCTCATTTCCGCAGGTGTACGCTATTTGCGTACTGAGGCAGCTAGCTGAGGTGGACTGAACCAACTCAAAGCTGAGGTGGGGGGGTGTAGAATGTAGCATTTCTTACATTTTTTTTGTAACTTGCACCTTAAAACTAAGTAAAAACCACAAATAGTACATGCCTTTGTCTTTTTGTTGAGGGACATGTTTAAAAAAATAAAAAAGAGGGAATAAAGGCACAAGTTTTTACCCCTACTTTAAAAAATGGGGGGAGCAGCTGCATCACCTGATCCACTGAGCAAGTGCTTATGGATTTGCTGGTGAAAATACCTGCAGTAGCAGAAAGAATGTGTGGTAAAAACAAGCATAAAGGAAGGAGTATAAATGAAACAGGTTGGAAAGATGTTCATATGATCAAGGACTCGTAGCTTGTGGAACCTGTATCCAGCAGAGCGAGGATCCATTATTGATCCTTTGTACAGCTGGCGGACTTTATAGACCGCTTTGTGTTAAAGCTATAAAGAATTGTATGCCTTAATTAATCTGAATCACTGGCAGCAAAGGAAGGATGTATTTATGTGCAATCATTGTGTGCAATCATCAGTGAGTCTGCTGAGACTTCATATCGCTGCAGAGCTCTGGCTGATCCCTAAATGGGCTTGGATTACGACACAATGAGAGGGTCAAAGGACATTATGTGCCTGCTCTGGGAGAAAATCACCTCAGATGGAACGTGGCCCTGACCCGTCAACGTTCTTATTTCTCCCCTTTTACTCAAGATAATATCACACTTGTCTGAGCACAGAAAATCAATAATGTCAGCTAAGTTCAGAACTGAAGTCAGTCATTCAAAGAAGAGGGAGGAAACACACTTATCAGACTGCTGGTCCAATGAAAGCAAGTTAAACTATCATTGTTTTTATTATTAAGGAGACAGATCAACAGTGTGAACGATAAAGGGAAGACAATTTATAAGATCCACACTAACCTTCTAGCAGTCTAATTTTTTGCAGTCTCATTGGGGGAAGTTATCCGAATGACTGAATACCTTTTTGAAGCAGGGAATTACTCAGCTTTATGTATGGAAGTGATTATAGGAACATAAAATTAGCTTTTCTTTCTGTCTGGTTAAATTACTTTGTTTCCCATGTTGTGCACTTCAAGTTTACAATAACTGTTTTAAGACAAACTGATTGTTGGGTTTGGTTACATAACATGTAGGGTCTAAACTAAGGCATCATCCCCACCCCTAAAACAAACACATGGATTTTTGAATATTTAGGAAATAAAGGTTTGTAATTATTTTAAAGATTAAAACATATGATTCATTGAAAGGATGCATATCTCCTGACAACTTTCATGCTAAAATTTATGCAAAACTCATCCAATCAATGACAGAGTTGTAGCTGATTTTAACAAAACTTGAAACTAAAGTTACAATGCACAACCTCATGAGATATGAGATATTGCACTCAAGAGTACATATTGTGAAAAACTATCAGCTACTACCAAATCAAACGTTACATGTTCATTGGCTGCTAAGAGTAGAAACAGCAACTGGACAATAAAAATCTGAGCAAATCATTGAGAAGTTCAACTTTATATTATGATGTAAATGATGTTTGTGCATGTTTTTTGTGGCATTTCAAACAACAACATCAAATTAATGCAGCAGAGTGGAGTTGCAGAAGTTCAGTGGTCTGTGCTGCAATCTCGTAATGTTGAGGTTGCAGGTTCGAGCCCAGCCTCAGTTGCTAAACTCATCTGGTCAAAAAAAATTGCCAAAATTTTTGTGACCCCTGTAGAAGGGAGCAGCTGAAAAAAAAACAATAATGCAGCAGAATCTACCAAAAACCCTTTGATAAACTTCCCATTGGAGAACAGCTTACTGATTTAAACTTCATGAAACCTGGCTAGAACGTTTGCTGCTCTGTTACTGACTGTGTAAATCAAGTCTTTTTCTGTGTGTGGTTGTTCTGTACGACTTTGCGCGTTTAGCTTGATAGTGCTGATTTAAGCTGTAAATGTCGACAACATTCAGTTTTCTGCAAACCAAAAGCTTGTTGCGTTGTCTCTGACTTCAGTAAATAAACACTTAGAAGTTCACATCTTGTTCAGAACGCCACACTCTGTACCAGCTTTTGTTTTTATTTTCACTGTGTGCTGACAAGATGACAACTAAAACCTGTCAGAAAATTTGCTCACTAGTGAAAAGACTACAGATGCTGTAGGTGCGCACGGGAGGCCCGATGATTTCTGCCATGTGGAAACCATCTACTTACTTGTAGAATTTCATGGGAAATTTTTAGTTTGTTTATACAGAATTTCAAAATTAGTGAGGATGTAGCTTTTTCCTAATTTAAGTCAAAAAAGTCAAACAGTCACAACATGGGCCCAAAATTCAAAACCTGGTCAAAGTCAAGGGCCAATTTCTGTCTATATATATAT
>NW_013952706.1:499920-504812 GCF_001266775.1 Austrofundulus limnaeus
TATATATCAGATTCATCTCATAGAAATACAAATTCCCTTTTCCTGATTATATTATATGTAGTGTTTGAGAGAGACATTTGATCACATTCAACAAATCAGATTAAAATATAAGAAAGCCCTTACTAAAAAATACAATTATTTGACTTTAAAATGAGAAGAAAAGACAGCAACAGATGGTCAAAGTCAACTCTCTGTTGCTCTTTATGCACCAAAATTAAAAATTCCCGAAAAATCCAGGCCTTGAGTCTGACACACAATCTGAATGATTTTCACACTTAACATTAGCGTAGAACAAGAGTATTTTGGCTACTGCAGGCTCCTGTAATCTCCTGTTTATAGTTGCATGAGACTGGAGGAGCAGGTAAATAAAGAAAGTATATAACAGACACTGAGGTTGAAAAGAAAATTACATTTACCATAAGCACAAAGTTAAAGATGTTTTTTTTTTGGGGGGGGGGGGTGAAATTTGGAAATAAATTAAAAAATAAAAAGGATGTAAAAAGGCTCTACACACAAGGATGTTTTTTTTTTTACAAAACATCTTTGGTTTCAAAATAAAAGCACCACAAAAGTCAATTTTGAAATGAAAGCAAAGATTTTGGATTTTAATGCAGGAAGCTTAGTGTTTAATTTCACTGACCTGGCACAAGCTGGATGTGGTGTCTAGAAGGCTGATAAGGCCAGCAGGTGGTAGAATGTCTGATTTAGTTTTACCTTTTTTTTTTTTTTTACTTTCAAACATATGGATATATAATTAACGTTTGTCTAAGAGCTTTATTGGTGCTGTATTTCTCACAGGATGGTGACAGCAGAGTGGATGACAAGTTTGGAGGGACCAGGTAGGTCTTTTTGGTGGATTGAAGTATGCCATGCTTCCTGTACTCCCTCCCGTTGTGGTTTGCTCATTGACATTTCCAGATGTTAACAGTTCACAAAGGCTGTGACTGAGGAGAGAAGCTGACATTTTCTGTCTCTGCAAGTGCTTGACAATGGCTTAGAAGCACTGACATTTGTGAAAAGTGTTGAGTCAAGCACTTCTAAGATGTTCTCTTATGAAAAAGGGGCAAATTACACATTATATACATTGCAGTGATCTGAATTCAGAGGGTATCAGAGGAAAATCACACAAGAAGATGAATGGCATTAAAAGAGAAAAAAACAAAGTAGGGAAATAAGGTAACAGAAAGTGGGGAAAAGGGAGCAGACTGAAGAAGAGAATAAAAACAACAGCCAAGCTGCAATTCTCAAGTGATTCACTGTGTGAAAGAGTCTCCAGTATTTTCCCTCTAAACCTCTCTCAACTGCAGCAAACGGCTCCCTGAAGTGGAAAAGCCTTCTGCTGTTGCTCTTGTATAAAAAAGGTACAAACTGTTCAGCTCAAACAGATCATTGAATAATAATGACACATCGCTGGGAAACAAATTCATAAGTGCCTGAACAAGATTTAGGCAGCTCCCAAGGATAAGTGGAAGACTACAAGAAAAGCTGTTGTATAAATCACTTATTACCAAATATCAAACTCATGTTTTTTAATATTTTCATGCATAAATATTAAAATGTTCAGTTAAACAAGTGAAACTACTGAGACAATGCTTTAAGTCACAGACGCACCTATATGATTGTCATCCAGTAAATAAAGCATTTACATTACTAACAGGTCTTTATTTTATTGGATTATAACAGCAAAGCAGCTTAGGTTTCTGAAACACTTTCACTCTCACTAAAGTGCAAATATTGACACTTTGAACATATTGGACATACAGTATATTGCATATCACCAGCATTTAACACCAGAGTTTTAAAAAAATGTGATGGTCTAAAATTCTGCAGTAAGTAACTTTTATAAAAAATTATATTATTTTTACATCAAAAGTATTAAATAGGTCCTCTGGAAGGTTCTTCTTTAATGAAATGTTTCATCACTTGTCCAAGAGACTTCTTCAGTCTGAAGAGTTTCAGGTGAACTCAGCCTTACAAGCACTGCCTCCCCATGGTGGACAAACAGGTTTAACATTGATAATAAAAACTGTCTGTTCACATGCAAAAGAGGACCACCAGCCCAACTATCAATTGTTGAGGCCCCGATTATCCCTATAGCTTAGAGGGGGCTGAGTCATACTCGCAATAACAGCATTATAAGATGGGGACAATTGGCAACAGAGACCTCCACCCCTAATGACAGAAAAACGACAGACTTTTTTCTTCACAAAACATGTCTCTTTACTCCTCTCTCAAACCAATGTTCATCTCTATAAAGGATCAGAACATATTCATCCCTTTTTTGATTTTTCTACCTGGATTACTGAGAAGCATCAGGACATTTTTTACATATTTGTTAAAACTGTCACTACATTCTGACAGTAGAATATGGGACATATAATGCCTGGTTTACACTGCAAGATTTTAAAATTGTTTGCTGATTTTCAAAAACTGAGAGATCCAAATAAAAACTCAGAGATGACAGGTTTGGTCCTACAGTGTGGGGTGTACAGCCACACGGCAAAGACAACACACGACACACAAACAGAATTAATTCTTGAACATTCAGATGGCAGTGGTGAAATCTTGTAAGACATCTTGAGATCTCACAAACATTCAATCAGGAAATCTGGAGATCACAAAGATCTCAAGATCAAACATGAGTTCAGAATAAACAAACACTGCATGCCAGGAAGAAGCAATGGCCGTACTTTATGGTCTATTGCATTATTATTATTGGACTATTGGACTGCTGCATCCTAACTGCAAAAAGGAGCGTTACTGCAGATCATTCCTCCCATCAGCTGTTAGACTCTACATCCATCACTGCTCCCAACAATCTTGATAAGCATCCATGTTTGTGTCTGCATGCCAAACAACTCCATCTCTCAATCATTACATAAATAATAACCAGTGGCAACTGTACACCTTTTTTCCTGTACTGGAACACTGACTAAATGACTGAGCTTGAATCGATTAGCACACCCGAGTTCGACTCAATTTGCACACCTGAGTTGGACTGATTTTGCACAGACGAGTTCAACTCATATTGTGCACCCCCTCGGAACATGAGTGTGTCGTGATTGTTTTTTCTTGTAATTTCATATTTTTTTCTGCACAGTAGCTTGCTTTAATTTAAGTTTTATCTAATTTCATCTTGATAGTCTGGTATAGTAATTATTTTTCTTCTTATTATTATCTTATTATTATCATTGCTGCAGTTGATAATGTCAAATAGCAATATACTGTTTCTGTGGATTGATGTATGTACCTGCTGATGCTACTACACCTGAATTTCCCCACGCGGGACAATAAAGGTTGTTCTCTGTTAAAATACAGTAGAACAGAATAGAAACAAACAATTCAAAAAGATGTCTCCAACATCCACCGTCTTTCAGGTGAGCCATGGCAGTTTTGTTGTCTCCTGTAACTGTTTTTATGTTACCTCGCTTTCTGATTGGCTATACACCATGTGGGGTCCATATGATCCCACTGATGTTTGGTGTGGTGGTGGGGTCCTTCTGACACCCACCTGATTAAGTGACGGTTGTGGGGGCAAAGGAGAGTTGGGGTGGGGTCATTAGATGGTGTTTGTGGGTGGCCTGGCTGGCTATCCAAGAGGCAGCCATGACTTTTACTTGCTAGCTTTATTAGTGTGCCACAAGTACAGCGGTGCATACTCGTTTTTCTTCTGGGAAACATCACATATGCTAGGATATCAGGTCAATCCAACATGTTCAATTTCCAATTTGAGGTCGGAGGGGTCCGACATTGATCCAAGCTGACTAGACCACTCTTAACTCACCACACATCGCAGGAATGTCTCCTAAGATTATCTTTAGAACCATCACAATTACTGGAGCATCCTAAAGATTGTCGGGGCAAAATCCAGCCAAAAATTTGTACAATTATCTTGACATGTGAACCCGGCATAATCTGTGAAAACAATAACGCTTCCAGGCTAAGTTGTCAGTATGATCACTGCTACATCCAAACTGGTGAACACTAACGTTCCTTTGGACATAAGATGTTGCCAGTTTTGCTTTTACATACTGAAAAAAGGAGATTAGCACAAAAAATAAATCTCTGCTCTTTGCCATTTATTGTAACTGTTGTTGGTGCACAAAAGCTTTCTGCTGCAGCCACCTATATGTGAATATGAGGTTTCACACCTTACAGAGGATTTCACACCTCTTCGGGTGTGTTCTCCAGAAAACCTCCAGTCTGAGGCCAGAATTCAGAAACTTTTGGTTTCAGAAAGAAAAGAAAGAGATATTAGATTGTTTCTCCGCCATTGGCACAGCTGCAACACTTTGGTAATCTTGATCGTGGGGACCAATGCCCGGTCCCCACGGGTACGAATTCAAATTACAGGTGGAGGTTTAGGTTTTAGAACCATCATGTAAATTGAGCTTAGGTTAGTTTTAGGGTCAGGTAGGTACCTGTGAGGTTAATTTTAGGGTAAATGGTCAGGGTTAGGCCATAAATTTTCCAAAATATGAATGGTTTTTATATCCCTGTGGGGATTGTGGATTGACTTGCAGACACGTGTGTGTGATAATTAGGGACTATTGACATTCCTTTAAGGGATAAAGATTATTATAACTCTGTTATGCTTTGGTTTATCACGATTCGCAGTTATGTTTTACAATTATTTTGCACTTTTGTTGATCATTTAATTTTTGACCTAGATAACAATAACATTTTTAACAGCAATAGAAACCTGATCAATCTGATGACTGTACTCATTAGAGATCTGTTATGTTTTCAACAGTCAAAAATCCTAACTGACCATTGAGTCTGATGTGGATCTTTGTCTATTCAAATGAACTACACACAATGTATGTCAATCATTACGTAGTTGAGGTAGCTGTACCTCTACTCAATAAACACACACACACACACTAACACTA
>NW_013952706.1:504905-512608 GCF_001266775.1 Austrofundulus limnaeus
TATATATACACTGTACAGTATATATTCAAACACTTGCTGACTTTTAATATAATTGTACTATTCTATACTGATTTCCCAGTAAAATTTAGACAATGCTTGAATGTTTATTTGAGATATCACTCTGAAAGAGATTTAAAACCAGGGCAGCTTCATGTGAAAAGCTGGAGTGTGACATTTCATTTCCTTATTTCTTCACAAAATAGGAGATGGTTCAAAATGGGTAGAGCGATACACAACATGGTTTATAGATAATGAGAAAACAAAAAGGGGAACAAATCAAATGTGAAAAAAATTCTATTTTCTGCAGATAAAAAACAGCCTTGCCAAGTGTGCGCTGAATTATAATGTTAAAAAAAGATAATTCAGATAGTCTGAGAGCCCAGCGCAGCTTACTGATAAGAGAGAGAGAAGGATGTCTGGCTGGTAAAAATACTTTTCTCACAGCTGCATGATTCTTTTCCAGGACTTACTGCAAGTACATTGAAATAGAATGTGTTTGTTTGACAGCAGGAACAGGACCAGGATGTTTCAGCATCTCAAAGAAAGATTTTAAAATTGCCCACCTCAGCATTAATCACAAGTTTTATAAAAAGGCTTTACAAATTTAGCTGTGGCCCCAATGTTAAAGTAACTTTTACATTACAGGCACAACAGAAATGTATCAGAAAAACCTGCAGGGCATCAGCTCACTGATGCACCACAACAGAATATACAGCTGTACACTGAGGGTGTTGGATTGTTACTCAGTTCACAGCGATGGAAGGTGATTGCAATTAAAAAAAAAACAGTCCAGCATATTAGAGCAGAACATAAGATGCAGGCAGGCAAAGGTACAACAGCAGAACCAGGTGCCTGGAGTCACAGTGTACCAGAACGTCTGTACTGCTTATAGACAGTCAATAACCTCATTCATAAGACAGCTCAGTCTGGGACTGACGCATGTTCTATCCTCCTCAGATCATTAAAAAAAGAAATATGAAGGTGGAAAGTAAAGTGAGCCCACTTCTGATGCCCCTCTGAGCCCCCAAGCAGCAGAGCCGGGCCAGAGACGGACAGATCGACTTGAGATCCAACCCGTGGATCCGCAGCTCAGAAAATGATAATGAGCTGATGACATCAGTGATCAACCACAGTATTAATCAACAAACAGATTTATTACTGAGAGAATATTAAAGATGACATGGAACAGCAACAGTTTAGTTAGTTTTAAAAATATTGAACCACAGGATCGCTAAAATGAATTAATTCAGTTTTGTGTGTGTGTTTGTGTGTTACAAGATAGACATCAGTGAGCAACTGCAGGAATATTCAACGAGCAGTATTATTACAGAGGGAATATTAAAGCTGATGTGAAACAACAACTTTGTAGTTATTTTAAAAAATATTGAACCACAGGATCGCTAAAATGAATTAATTCAGTTTTGTGTGTGTGTTTGTGTGTTACAAGATAGACATCAGTGAGCAACTGCAGGAATATTCAACGAGCAGTATTATTACAGAGGGAATATTAAAGCTGATGTGAAACAACAACTTTGTAGTTATTTTAAAAAATATTGAACCACAGGATCGCTAAAATTAATTAATTATTTTGTTTGTTTTGTTTTTACATGAGGTCAGAGGTCATGCTATCAGAAATGATATGTAAGCGGGACCTGGCCGGCTTCTCCTTTATGAATGAACGGAGGAAGCTAAAAGCCGGACTGGTCTATGCAGCGATTTTGCAGAACTGTCTTGTGAAAGAGGCTAAACTGTGAGACTTTACTATGGGTGATGAAAAATGACGGGGCTGAGATACTGTGGGAGTTCCAGATTCAGACTGACTTTCATCCGGACATCAAGTAAGTGGAACACTGAAAATAATAATTATATATACAACTGATAAAAGATTAAGATTTATTCATTTTGCCCTTTGGCTGTTGATTGCAGTCTATCCTTATTAGACTAATAATTGCAATATTTAAAAATTAGATCATTATATGTCATCATCAGTTCATCTGTCCTGTTTTTGTCCCCCATTGCTGGAATGAAGTGAGAAACCTGAAATAACCCTCCGTCTGTCTGTCCTGTGAGCTGAATAACATTAAAAATGGCCACCATCAAACATCTGTATACAGTACGTACAGGTGCTTGTCATAAAATTAGAATATCATGAAAAAGTAGATTTATTTCAGTAATTCCATTTAAAAAGTGAAACTTGTATATTATATTCATACATTACATACAAACTCATATATTTCAAATGTTTATTTTGTTTAATTTTGATGATTACAAATGACAACAAATGAAAATCTCAAATTCAGCATATCAGAAAATTAGAATATTACTGAAGACCAATAAAAACAAAGGATTTATAGAAATGTTGGCCAACTGAAAAGTATGAACATGAAAAGTATGAGCATGTACAGCACTCAGTATTTAGTTGGGGCTCCTTTGGCCTGTATTACTGCAGCAATGCGGCGTGGCATGGAGTCAATCAGTCTGTGGCACTGCTCAGGTGTTATGATAGCCCAGGTTGCTCTAATAGTGGCTTTTAGCTCTTCTGAATTGTTGGGTCTGGTGTATTGCATCTTCTTCTTCACAATACCCCATAGATTTTCTATGGGGTTAAGGTCAGGAGAGTTTGCTGGCCAATTAAGAACAGGGATACCATGGTCCTTCAACCAGGTACTGGTAGCTTTGGCACTGTGTGCAGGTGCCAAGTCCCGTTGGAAAATGAAATCTGCATCTCCAAAAAGTTGGTCAGCAGCAGGAAGCATGAAGTGCTCTAAAACTTCCTGGTATGTGGCTGCGTTGACCCTGGACCTCAGAAAACACAATGGACCAACACCAGCAGATGACATGGCACCCCAAACCATCACTGACTGTGGAAACTTTACACTGGACTTCAAGCAACGTGGATGAAGTGCCTCTCTTCTTTTCCTCCAGACTCTGGGACCTTGATTTCCAAAGGAAATGCAAAATTTACTTTCATCAGAGAACATGACTTTGGACCACTCACCAGCAGTCCAGTCCTGTTTCTCTGTAGCCCAGGCAAGACGCTTCTGACGCTGTCTGTGGTTCAAGAGTGGCTTGACACAAGGAATGCGACAGCAGAAACCCATGTCTTTCATACGTCTGTGTGTGGTGGTTCTTGAAGCACTCACTCCAGCTGCAGTCCACTCTTTGTGAATCTCCCCCACATTTTTGAATGGGTTTTGTTTCACATTCCTCTCCAGGGTGCGGTTATCTCTCTTGCTTGTACATTTTTTTCGACCACATCTTTTCCTTCCCTTCGCCTCTCTATTAATGTGCTTGGACACAGAGCTCTGTGAACAGCCAGCCTCTTTAGCGATGACCTTTTGTGTCTTGCCCTCCTTGTGCAAGGTGTCGATGGTCGTCTTTTGGACAACTGTCAAGTCAGCAGTCTTCCCCATGATTGTGTAGCCTATAGAACTAGACTGAAAGACCATTTAAAGGCCTTTGCAGGTGGTTTGAGTTAATTAGCTGATTAGAGTGTAGTACCAGGTGCCATCCATTTTGAACCTTTTCACAAGATTCTAATTTTCTGATATTCTGAATTTGAGATTTTCATTTGTTGTCATTTGTAATCATCAAAATTAAACGAAATAAACATTTGAAATATATGAGTYTGTATGTAATGTATGAATATAATATACAAGTTTCACTTTTTAAATGGAATTACTGAAATAAATCTACTTTTTCATGATATTCTAATTTTGTGACCAGCACCTGTAATGCTGGATTGGGTGTACGAATCTGACTACAGGCTTTTAAGTAATTAGCTTATACCTTATCCTGACTAGATCTAGAAACAGCATGGAGTCACGATTTGAGTGAATGATTTAGACAGACACCGAAATACTGTATGGTGTCATAAAACAGGTATTTAATAATAATAATAATAATAATAATAATAATAATAATTGTAGAAAAATAACAAAATAATTATATTAGCTTGTACCATATGACAACAAAAGGTGTTATGATAAAACAAATCAAACTGACACTCCAATTAAAAAAAAAACAATTCAATGTGTAGGTCTCAAATGAGTGGGCAGAGCCCACAAAAGACCAAAATTAGGAACAAGGAAAGACAGGGCCCCTTATGCTTTACTTACTGGGGTATCCTGTTATTTTATTTTTCCTTTCGATACTGGAAAAAAATGTCCTGAGGCTTTTGACTCAACCTGTATAATGATCTTGGTTTAAAACTTTGGCATTAAAGGTGGCAGGTGATATGCATTCCTTTAAATAATTCTAGACTTTTAGTTTTAGCGCATGCTCTCTCACTTCATTTACATAAAACAATGCTTTGTTGTGTTTTGCAGTCTTGCCACAGGGTCAGACCATCCACTAATCAAGATGTTGATGGTGCATGTTCCAGCCTCTTCAGAAAAAGTAATCAAATTATTTATTTAAATTTAGCCAGCAAGTTATCACAGCACAATGAGGAAGGCTTATGTTGTGGTTGATGGTGTGCTCGTTTATCAACTTGGTGTAGAATCAGGTTGCAGTGTTCTGTTGATCATTTTTCATGAAACGCACGCGATATCCCTTCCCCCACTCCATTTAAGAGAAACCACTCCACCATTTTCCATTTCCTCACAATCTATCAACAAAAACCTATTGTCTACTTCTACAGACCACTTCTTCTACTCTCAGACTCAGACTGCATCTTCATATGGAGAAAGTACTGTATAAAGACATTAAATGACCAGGTCTAAGAACCGTTAGCTGCAATGAGACTTCAGAACTGCTTTCAAAGAGTTAACAATGGCACACCACTGCAGGTCCACATTCATGCATTCTTTTATCTCTCTCAGGGTCAGGAAATATTGTTTAAAAAAAACATTCTCTGCAGACGTGTCCGTTAGCAGCTTTAGCAATTATTTTGTTCGAAAAATGAACTGAAACATCCAAACTGGAACAGTGCAATATTGTCTTTTGATTTTAGTAAGTCTCACAATTATCGGCCTCTGTCTTCAGGGATACTGAGAGTAAAGTTAAAGGCATCTCAACAATATTCAAACTTCCACAAATGCTCTACAACATTGGTACTCAATCATGGTCCTTAAGGGAAACTTTTGTGCATGCTTTAGTCATTTCCCTACTTTTCATTCATGTTCTGCAGAAGCCTATCAGTCACTCATTCAATCAGGTGTGTCAAAGCAGAGAAATTACCTAAAACATGCAGGGTAACTGTTCTTTAAAGACCAGAATTGAAAACAATTTTTCAATGTAATATTGTATTTCTAAAAACATTATGAACATAATTTATCATGACACTTACACTGATTTTCATTTGAAATAAACCCATTCATAATGACTAAATCCTCAGTGACCTTTGCAAATTTAACATGGCTATAACTGTCAGTTTTAGTGAAAATCACATTCCAAAATTGTATTTTGAGCGCTTATTGATCATAAAATATTTGTATTTAAAACCTTGTCATAAACTGCTAGAGGTAACTATGTTCGTTTGTTAGCAAAATATTTTATGAAACATTAGATGGATTTTAAAAAAAACATACTGTACTAAATTTGCTTTTTGAGTTTTTCTTAAAGTAAAGGCCTTCAGATTCTAAGATAGCCATGAAACCACAATGATAAACTTCTTTGTGTAAAATTTTAGCAATAACTTAGTCAGCACTGAATCTGTTCGTAAAATATCTCTGGCACCACTGGACTGATTTAAATAAAGCTTTCAAAAAGTAATTTGTACCACTAAAACACAAAGTTTTTCAATAAACCAAATTCGAGCTGACAACCAAAGGTAATCAATCATAAACAGAAAAATGGCTAATCACTTCAAATCCTAAAGACTTGACCTCAGAGGTGAGTGGTTTAGTTGATGGGTTGGTAGCTGCGAGTCATTCTGAGCTCTAAAAAATACATCTTGTAAGGTTGTGTAATATCTGAGATAGTGCATAATGTTTCTTACAAAGTTTGACCAGAACTGCTACAAATCTGTTATGATTTTAGGCTAAAACTCTGACATAAAAGATGATGAGCAATGTGCATTCCTTCAATGAATACTAGGCCCTTAAAATATAGTTTATTCCCTTTCTATGTATGAAAATAGAGTTGTGCAAAAAAAATGTGGCATCAAAAGCAAAACAAATAAAAGTCCTTCTGTCTGGTTATATTTTAACAAGCAATTATTATAGTGCGACAAAATGCTACTTAAACAAAAATAAGAATTTAGCAACATTTCCATTTTTCTAATGTGCTTTGCGTTAAGTAAACTGCATAAGAATGAACGGTGGAAGTAAGTATCTTTCTCAAGAGGAAATACAGTATACACAACTGTTGTGTTCAATGAACCAGGAATCTGATCGGTTATCGGATAGTCTTTTTAAAGCTTGACACTTTCCGTGCACCTGCCATGTGCACATATTGTGGTACCTCCTGCCGTTATGTCTCTGCCAAGTGGCAGAACAATAAAATTATCATGTTTCATTGCGCTTCCTATTCAGCAAGCATCTCTCAGTGCTCCTTAGTTGCATCGCCTCGATTATGTCAACATCCGCTGCAATAAAATCAAGCTGCAACCTCAAGGTTGCAGCCTACTTGGCTTCATGGAATTTTCCCATTCTCCATCATCAACACATGACGGCTGATTGCCTCATCTCCCAAATCCCAAAAGGCTGGGAATGTAAGAGAGGAATAATAGCAATAGCTGGATGATAGATGCAGTGGCATAGCCCTGCCTTGTCTCTCTAATGAACTTGTTCCATTTGATCTATCAAGCTGAACCAGATGGGGGCAAAAGTTAACCCTTCAGTCTCTGCAACCTGTGTTGCCTGTGAACTGATCAAAGTCCAAACATGAAAGCAACTATCAACATCTATCAAACTGCAGTGTAACTGCTGAGGGCTGAATGATTGTGCTGAATCGATGTGTTAGTTAAAACAAGAACAAATGCCAAAACTAGCAAAGCAGAAGCTAAAAGTTAAAATATTTTAAGACAAAGTTAAAACAGTTGCTTAAAGTTAAAACTAGCAAAATAGCAAATAAAAACTAAAATTAGCACAACCAGTAGCTAAAAACTAAAACTAGCAAAACAATAGCTAAACATGTAATTAGGAAAACTAGCTATCACCAAATAGAAATGAGCTGAAAACTAAATTAGCAACATATGTTTTACTATATAAAAAATAAAACTGCAAAAAAACAAAAGCCATTGTTGTAAAGTTCTGAATGAGCTGAAGGTTTTAATTTCTGAAAAGCTAAAATATCTGAAAATATATTGAAGTAGATAAGTCAAAAAAAAATCCCGAAAAAATTACAACCAGGAAAAACAATAGATGGAATGCTGATTCTTACAATAAACTATGAGAGCTTCTGGAGCATATTAACCTAAAGTCGGTCAATGAAACTCATTCGTTGAGTTTGTCCTAACTATTTCCTTGACTTTTTACTACTGCTTGGGTCCACTACTATCAAAAGAAACACACACACACACACACACACACACACAAAACCCTGACTACACACACAATGGGCCTCATGCAAGAACCGTTTGTACGCACAGATTTGTTCTTAAGTTGTGCGTACGAGTGATTTAGGAGAATTCGTGCCATTCACCAATGTTTTCGTATTCTAAGATTTTTTTCAGATACGAACAAAATTTACGAGTGGTCCAGACCTGTTGTATATTTTACGAACAGCCAGTCTGCTGTTATCCAGACGGGTTTTCTTCA
>NW_013952706.1:513205-519045 GCF_001266775.1 Austrofundulus limnaeus
CACGAGCAGCTGGATAGGACTGGTGTAATTTACGCAGCTCATTTACACACTTTTCCTGAAGATAGAAGAGTTTGTTGAATCTGACGTGACATGTTTGTATGAACCCTTTGTACGAACAAAAGTAAGAGCAATTTAGGATAAGAATACGAACATGTTCTTGCATGAGGCCCAATGTGTCATCTAAACTAAAGATATGTATTAAAATAGTTTGAATTTCTTCCTTTTCAAATATGTTTAATTTTTTTATCTTGTTATATATTTATTTTCTAATCTTTATCACATGGGGGAAAAAACTTTCAAAGTTTCAGAGAGCTCCTCCAGTTTATCATTAACTGTTGCTACTTGCATTTTATATTTATGTTATGGTCGTAATATAACCATAAAATGATTGAATGAATAAATGATTGGAATGATCCATTCCACCTTACTTCAACATTTTGATTCAGACAGTTTCTTAAAGCACTATATCACACAATAAACACTTGGTCTCCCCTGGTACTGTTTCCAACTCATTGCTGGTTATAAAACTTGACACTTTGACCCCACATGATGTTCTGATCAGCAGCTAGACATCCATCCATTTTCTTTACCCTCTTATTTGTGCCTTAGGGACTGGGAACTGGTGCCAATCTCCTGCGGGGTCATTGAGTGAGAGGCAGAATACATCATACCACAGTGACACCTAAAAATAACAAAACCATTCACACTCTAACTCCCACTAGAACTTTAGCATTACCAATTTAAATTAATGAGTATGTTTTTAGACTGTTATGGAGAGCCGTTTTAGCCAAAATTAAATAAATAAATTTTTTTATTTATTTCAACCGTTTATTTATTTATTTAATTTTGGCTAAAACGGCTCTCCATAAAAACGGCTCTCCATACACGTGAGGATAAAAATCACGGATATACCAGGTTTGGTCCTACAGTGTGCAGTGTACAGTCACACGGCAAGACAACACACCACACACGGACAGATATTTCATTCATGAACTTTCAGATGTCAGATATTAAATCATGCGAGACTTCCTGAAGTCTCGTAAGAATTCAGATGTCCGAGGAAGAATCAATGTTGATCGTTTGTGGACTATTTTTACCAGAGAAAAAACAATTCCAAAAGACCTTTAACATCAAGTAGACGTTCTGGTGAGTCATGACAATGTTTTTGTCTTCTGTATTTTGGAATCCCCTCCATGTTTACGCCACCTTGCTTTCTGATTGGCTACACATCTCATTCAACAGGTTGCAAGCTTGGTTGAACACTACTCTACTCCTGTAAGAGTTAATGCGCAAAAGCAGAGATGGAAACACATTTGTCGAATAAGTTCTGATGTAGTGAACATTTAAGCAGGCAGTATGCATGGAATTTCTTCTCGGTGGAGTCCAATGTGGGAAAAAAAATTCAGACTCGTCACCTGACATTATTCATTGTCAAACTGGTGTGGGATTAAGCTCCTAAGTTTTCATCAGTCACATTTCACCGTGTAAAACGTGTTTTATCCCCTTGTATGAGTTTGTAATGGTTTGACTCTCTTTATAAAGTGCTTCCTGGCTGCCCCGTCTCCAAACTTTGAGGCCCGGCAGCTCTCTGTTTACAAGCCTAGTAGCGAGAAACTGTTTTGATTGTTTGTTTCTGAAATGTGGTGTGCTTGTGGAATTGGGAAAAATAGGTTTCATGGTGCAGTCACGCACTTCCTGGTCATAAATTGTTCTGTAAATGTGCATATTATGGCAAAATTATTCATCATTAAATGTGGTTTTAACATTACTTTTATAAAGTTTGAAGTCTGTGCTGTCCAATCCAGCTCACTGTTTTTTTTTTGTTTGTTTTTTTTTAACGGAAGCCCTTTGAAAGCATCACAGCTTTGTCGATCTCAGAGTATTAAACGAAAAAAATTACTGTATCCGTATCGTGATCTGGAACATCACCAAAATTTAAAGGTGTGCTCCCTGGCCCAGTACCCACATGTGGTAAAAATGTCATGACAATCCGTCCACAAGTTATTGAGTAATGTTGTCCACAGACAGAACGACAGACAGACCGACAGACATACGCGACCGAAAACATTACCTCGCCCTTGGCGGAGGTAATTATGAAAACGTTGAACTGGATTACACATGAGCCTTAATTGACAGTAGCTACTCGGGGGTTTAAAAGAAAGTTACATGCTGCTTCAGAAGTGTCCCGCTGGTGCTGGACTTATATCACTTATGAATAACAAATGAATAACCTACTTGACACAAATGTGAACTGATGCATAAATTATCCATAGCATACCTGTAACTAATGCCTTACTTATCAGCAGCATGTCGGCAAAAGCTGACAAATTTTGAACATGTCCAAAATTATTGTCCGACCATCATTCTGACCACATGTTCACAACTTACACCTAACTTGTGCAACTTACAGCAACGTGTTGGACAAAACTGGCACAAGTTGTCTAAATATCATAGTGTGACAGGACCTTAAGACCTGATGCGGTTTTAGCTCAGTGTGATCCCCAACACACACAGTGAGCTCAATATACCACGCAACAACTTTGTTTAAAACCTTAGCATTATGCATTTTAGTCAACTCCTATTAGCCAAATATCTGAAACCACTGGACAGATTTGACTGAAACTATCCAAAAGCATTTATTATATGGACTTGTACAACTAAACAACTTTGAGTCATGCCAGTTCAACAATGCCTCCACAACTAATGACTCTTAACCTACCCCAAAGTGGTAAAAACATAGTGGATTGTACACATACTGAACTAAAATTTAGTATTAGTTGAGATTTCATCAAAACATTTTTTGTACTGGGCATTGATTGTGTGTTTGGTTGATTGGTTCATTTTGATAATGTTAACTATGTAAAAACTAGAATTTTGAGCAAATAAGAGAACAAAAGATAACAAAGACCTACAAACAAAATGAAATATGCACAAGTATCGCTACACTTGTGTAGCTCACATGTTGAAAAGGAGTGGGAAGAAGTACATACTTATTTAAATGGGAAGCATTCTGAGATATTCAAGCTTGAACAAATCTAGTGAGATATCAGAAGTTCCAGGTAATTACAAGATTTGACAAAAATGCCTATAATTCTGTCCCTTCGCAAATAAAATTATTTTACTCTACGAGTCATGCATGAAAGGAAATGGCTGATGTGCCTTCCTTCAAGGAATGCTAAACTTTGAATTTATCAGGCTCCTGCTAACTTTAAATAGACAAACTTCTCTCTAACACATAACTTCATTTTTGCTCTGTTAGGTTTACATTTATTCAGAGATTAAATTTACCAAAACCCTGGTGTGTAGTTGTTGCTCATGTGATTTAAAATAGACCATTAAAACAGTACTTTCCTAGCTTTATTGACCACTCAAAGTGCTTTTAGTCACATTTATCCACACCATTTTGCAGATCAGGGTCAATCTGGAGTTTATCATTCTGCCAAAGAGCACTTTAACATGTGCTGGTGAAAGATGGAAATCAACTGATATCTCCAAATTGGCAGACAACGTATTTTCCCCCTGCACAGATTATGAGGTTTAACAAGAGAAAAATATCCAGGATTTTAGCTGTTTTCTCTTCTTTGTTCGCTCCAGGAAACTGGAGACTAACAAAGTTGTCATCAGTTCAGTTGTAATTAAAATACCCTGCTGACTTGCTAAAGAAAAAAATCTGTTTTTTTGTTATGGGGCTGTAAGGAAGTCTATAATCATGGAAACCTCAGTCACAGACAAATGGTTGCAGAGAGAATTATGTCTGCAAACATGCTGCAGCCATAAACAACTGGATGGATAGCCACTCCATGTTAACATCCAACAGAATCATACTTAGGGCAGCTGTGGTGGAGTGGTTAGGGAAGTTGTCCTGGAGGGCTGCCAGTTTGATCCCCCGTTCCAGCCATCTCAGTCATTGTGTCCTTGGGCAAGACCCTGCAAACCCCTTGACCTACTGATGGTGGTCAGAGGGTCCAGTGGAGGTGCTGCATTTAGTCCCACCTCTGTCAGTGTGCCCCAGGGCAGCTGTGGCTATAATGTAGCTTACCACCATCAGTGTGTGAATGGGTGAATGACTGTAGTGTAAAGCTCTTTGGGGTCCATGGGGCTATACAAGTTCAGTCCATTTACCATCCCTAATTTCATCAGGGGATACGTACTTGCTTTTAAGCATCTTTTGTTGTAGAATTTTTCTCATATTTGGTAGGTTTTTTTGTGCCTGATGTTTTTTTTTTTTGAGTGTACAAGATTATTACGTTTAATTTCCCACACTGAGAGAAGGTATTCATCAGCAACTCATGAGCATTTTTTGCGACATGTGCTGTGCAAACTTGTTTATCTCTGTGAAATTCTATACATCCAGCTATATGTCCCATATGCCCAGCAGTTAATGTGTGACAGGCAGGGTATGCCCTGGACAGGTCATGATTCCATCACAAGGCCACATAGAGACAACCTTTTTTCCACTCTTACCTATGGACAATTCAGAGTTGCCAGATTACCTAACATGAATGCTTTTGTTTCTGTTGGAGGATACAGGAAGACCCTGAGAAAACTCACACATGCATGGACAGAACATGCCAACTCCACCCAGAAAGGTTTTGAGGCTCCTACATAATTGATTAGAAGCTGCAAAATCTGCTTTCATTGTCGTAGTTGTGTGAAGAAAATTGCATCATTTTGTTCATAGAGCCTGCCCGTTCTCAACATAAGGTCCGTACAAAACTTTTTCTCACAGGTGCATGTTCAGAGTATTGTGTGAATGGTCAGACATTTGTTCATGCAAAAAACAAGGAGAACAGAGTAAGTTGGGCCCTTCAGTCTGGGGTGGGATCTTGCGACCGTTTCGCTGTGAGATGAAAGCTATACTGTCTGTGCCACCATTCCAACTCTCACTTTGGGAACCGACGCTATGCAGCCTTTACTTTTGGCACAAGGATTTTAGCCTTTTCTTTTGTGTTTACAAGGTGGACAATAGAATAATATTCACAACTTCAAATACAATTTTACAAACAAGAAAATAAGGCCAATGTTTAAACAACAGGCCTTGCGAAACATGGCTTGTTGGCTGTCAACATTTAGAATTCAATAAGACAACAAAGGAAATTTTGTATTTTTTCACTATGCTATATTGCCAACTAGTTTCTAACAATCACAGCCCAGTGACATAAAGCATTTAGCAAGAAAAAAAACTTGAAAAATGATAAGGCCAATGGCCTCTTTGTCCCTCTACATCTAGTTCCTTAAGTTCAAGTCCTTTTGCACCATGTGGTTGCCTCAGATATGGCCAATTAAAGTTACATATTGAAAAGAAATTTCCAAGGCATTTTAGAGAGTAATGTTTTGGCAAATACATAAAAACAGTTTGAATATCAGTCACACAGCTGTAAACATAATTATAATCACATTTCATTGCCTTTGTCCTGTGTGAACAGTTTCTAACTAGGATGCACTAGAGCCAGCTGTGTGAACAGCTCCTTTGTGACTTAATATAATGAAATCATCATCAGGTGATTTGTTTCAGTCCTGCGGCCATCCCATTATTAACACTTATTATTATGATCACAACCTTTTCTCATCTGCTCTGCTCTGTCTTTGTCTCCCCTCCCCCTCTTCCTGTGAGTGTTGACGGGTGGCTGCTGTCTGTGTGGAAATAAAAAGGCAGGTCTGACTGCAGGTATGAGTCCTGGGATCCATTATGACAGAATAACACGTTAAAAAACATTTCAAACTGAATCGCAGCAGGTGGAGGACAGCTCTCCCTCTGGGTAGACAGAAGGATCCGTTATGACAAGCCAACCAAACCTTAGCTTTTCATATACAGTATACCTATTTACCCTATATATATA
>NW_013952706.1:519085-527768 GCF_001266775.1 Austrofundulus limnaeus
ATATATATATATATATATAAACCACCTCCATCGGTGACACTTTCTTCCCTGTTGGTTCCTCCTCTCCTGACATCTCCACCTCTTTATTTTCCCTGCTGCTGTCACCTTCCATCTTTCATCCTCCCTTCACTTCTTCAAAATGCTGCTCCAAAGAGGGTAAAGGTTTGGGGTGTGAAAGTGTGTCTGCAAAGAAAGAGTGAAGTAGTGGCAGTGCCTGAGGCAGAAATGTTGAGATAATGGTTTCATTTGGAGAGATTGTGATGAAGCCCTTGAAGGGAAAATCCCCCAGGAGGGTGGGATGAGTTACCTCTCTTTTTTCATCTCTCTGCCTCCAGATCATGCTGTCCTTTAAAGCCTTAGGAACACTGGAACCTCTGCTTTAACTAACCCTGACAATCACAACCGCGGGGAGAGAAAAGCTGTCCTGCACAGCCTGGTGCCTGCAGGGGCCTCAGACACATAAGACACTCACATAGATGCACCGTCAAGCTCACGCATTATCATGCACAAAAGGCTTAAAAGCTCCTGAAATAAGAAGATGAAAAATGAAAATTCAATCAGCAACCAAAAAGATATGTTTTGTACATGAACCCAAAACATTAAAAGCACTGATGTCCAAGTCAGTGTTGTGTTGAAAACAGTAAAAGCAAACATGAGCTTTTGTATTGGCTTCTTGTGAGTGGGGAGCCAAAAAAGGCATGGAAATAAGCAGTGACAGAAACACTTCATAAATATTCATAACGGCTGTTAAAAGCGGGTAATCATTTCCCCTTTTATGCATAATGTAGCTTATTTATTTCAAACATTAGCGTGCATTTGGGGGAAATTGTTCCCATTTAAGGAAACTTGTGTTTCTGGCTGCAGTTAGCTGGGACACAAAGCCAGCTGCCGCACTACAGGGGAACATGTTCACCAGGTGTGAGTGTGTGTGAGGGTGTGTGTGTGTGTGGGTGGGTGTGTTGGTGCTGCTGTGAGCTGCAGTTTATCTCTAGTGGGAGCTGATGATGATGATAGTGACTGCAGTAATATTATAGTGCTAATTCACCAGGTCAGAGAGCCAAAAAATATCAAAAACAATAATAGGAGTGAAGATAAAAATAATGTTTACTCGATAATTGGCCCTGAATCACGTTTCAGTTGAAAACCCTTTGAATTGTTTAACTACAGAGAAAATACAAACAATCTCACTTGAAATTCATAGTGTTTTTGGAGGTTTATATGTAAACAGAGGCTTTTTAATCAACACAAAATTACTACAGGAATTTAGAATTAGACGGAAGAGTTCAGCCTACTATCTTTTATGCCCAGAGGGATAAGAATATGTCCAACACACCCAGGGCTTTTTTGTGACAGAGCTCCATGTCAATTTGAACTTCTGCCAAATTCTACTTAATCTGCATTGACCATCTCATACCAAGGTTTTTTTTATTGTTGTTTTTTAGGTAAAATACTGTCTGCTACAGATCTGACTTTATTTGGGGTTTTTCTTCTCTTTGGGGTTTTTCCACCAGTGCTCCAATCCCAACTGGATAAGAGCTTGGTTAGAACCATCTCTTTCTGTTTTCATTTACAGTAAACTCTGGTTCTAGCAAAGCTAGAGTTTTTAACTAGCCTTTTGCTATTTTAGCTTTGCATTACAATTGTAGCCATCCTTTTAATATTTAGGTTTTATCTAGCCTTTTGCAACTTGTGGCCTTTAGAAAAAGTTGTGCTCCTTTTAGTTTTTGGTTTGTGTTCTGATTTTTGTTTGGTCAATGTTTTGCAAATGTTAGCAAAATCTCTTTTTAGCTTTTAGCTAGTGTTCTGCTTCTCCTAGCTTTTAAAGTTAGGTGTTTTGCTGCTTTTAGCTTTTAACTATTGTTCCATCTTTTTTTAGTTTTAAGCTTCACTTTTATGGTTTATGGTGAGATGGATAAAGAACCGAGCGGGAGCCTCATAAATGGGCCCATTGCTTTCCACAAAAAGGCACTGGGGTCTCATTCATAAAGGATTGCATGGAAACCATACTAAAAGTGAACGTACGGCCAAAAGGCGGAAATGGCGTAGGCCAAAAAAAAATTCAGATTTATAAAACCGTGCGTACGCATGTTTCTGTGCATCCTTCCTTTATAAATCACAGCCGCACGTCAGAGTTTGCGCACGAGGTCCCGCCTCAGGTTCTACCCTCTACACGCCCACACTCAACCATAAACAGTCAATGTAAAGTACCTCATGAATGTTAAGATGTATTTAAATCAGTCAGCTGATCAATGCCAACAAAACTGATTGGCTCAGACATGCTATGTCGTGTGTCTGGAGGTTGACAGGTGCTGACAGCTGCTCACGTGAACAGAATGTCTGTAATTGACAGATTTCCCCTCATTTTGCTTTAGAGTAATCTAACGATTTTTATTAAAAAAAATACTCAGCTTCAAATTAATTTTCCATCAGAGCCTGTAGGACGATAAAAACAATAATAATAAAATCGAATAAGTCAGATAAAATTAGAAATAAGTTCACTGCTCTTCTCCTCGTCCTCTCCCCCTCCTGCCTGTTCTGTTATCTGCGGCAGACAGCCCCGCGCGCGCGCACACACACGGACTTTAAACATGAAGGTTTATAACATCCACACTGGCGAGGTGGATGCGACCTGCGCGTGTATCCAAAGCGTGACTTTTGCTCTCTTGCTGTTCTGGTCGTGGAAGGGGTCTGTGGGGCAGGGAGGGGTCTGTGGGTCTGGGAGGGGTCTGTGGATCAGAAAGGGGTCTGTGGGTCAGGGTCGTCAGAACCCCATGTTTTAAAAGTAGTGATAATAAAACAACAAAAACAAAAATAACACACTATGCCTCCTATTTACCACAAATATTATTTTAACATTTCTGACCAATTTTATTTTCACTTTTATAGTTTTATCTTCAACTGCTTGTAGTTTTAACTCTCTTGGTTGTTCATTGAAATGATTTTTACCAGCTACTGCAAGATTCTGACGTTTCTATAGATACAAAACTATGTTTAACTAAAAGAAAGAGTAATTAAAGTAGAAAACATCGGCTATGGGCTTAAGGGATGAATGAACCAATTGGCTGGCTGAACTTTGGTCACTCACTGGCCAGCTGTGGCTCGCGGGCTTCCAGTTGAATGGCCCTGGTCTAAGTAGTAAAAAGAGGTCTCTAATTCAATACCACAGGCATCACACAGACCATTGTCATGGAGTCCCATCACCATTTTGTGGCAGTTGAGCAGGTTGCACCCATTTAGGACTCCAACCAATGTATTTAAAGTTTTCCTTGTCAGAGAGTCGAGACCTTCCCCAAACCTAAGATTTGGGCCATTCATCAGTTCCTGTTCACTTATTTAATATTTGGCTTTTCTGGCTCTGGCACCAAAAACATGGTGCTAATCAGAACCGAGTCTTTGCTGGGCCAGTGCAATGAATCACTTTCGTCAGAAGATGAAGGTGGACTCAGAGACCAACAACCAATCAAAATGTTGTGAGTATATTCAAAAACCAAGATTTAATTTTAATTTCACTTTGCTCAACTTAGGATACAATATTGCACTTCAACATGAAAAAGAAGTCAAATTAGCAGTGGAATAACATCTTACTGCAGTTTTTTTTTCTAAATTGTCAGTCTTGAAGAAGTGGGTTGGAGCACAGCACAATGCTGCCATAACCATTGCTGCTGTCACTTCAGTTACTACGCACTGTATCACCATTTATCATCATTTTCTGTTCCTTAATCTCACTAGCTGGTGTTTATGGATCCTGCTAAATTGCTTTGTGTAACGCTTGTTTGCTGCACTATTTACAAATCCAGTCAAAGAATAGAAACGAGTGTTCAAAACAACAAGTACTTCAAACAATGGTATTAAAATAAATTGGTGACATTAAGACATCTGTTGGCAGGGATATTAACACAAACCTTGTGTTCTGTGGATATGTCACTGCACTTTGATCATCTACAGCAGGGGGCGGGGGGGGGGGGGGTCAAACTCGTTTTCACCGAGGGCCACATGAGAGTTACGGTGGCCCTCGAAGGACCAGTTGTGATGAATTTTGACATTTCATGATTAACTTTGACTAAACAGTGTTTTAACACATCCTCTTTTAAACACGGATAAGAACTAAGTGTATGACTGACTAAATCTGAAATAAATACAGAAATATTATTAAAAGAGTTTCTAGTGAGTAGCTAGAGGTGGAGTAGTCGAACACAGATCCACTGATCCTTCAACACAGAGCATCTTCAGAAGACAAGTTGATAAAATTAATTTTAAAAATCTGTATTGTTCGATACAAGTGTGTATTGAACCTAAAGCACTACATTGAATGGTTTGATACGGGTACATGTATTGTTGCACCCCTAATATAAAAGTAAAAATTTTAAAGTTATATATGCTCCTGTAGAGCACATGTGTCAAACTCAAGGCCTGCAGTCCACAAAGTCCTGAGTCCACTGTCTGTTCTCTGAGTCATCCTCACCTGTGATGAGGCCAACTATGGCAGAGTCATCTGAGACCTTTTGCAGATGGCATTTGCAGAAACTGTTATTTTAATAAGTGATTTTCAGGTTGTTATTTAATGCAGTAAGTGACACTGACCTTGTTTTTGCTTTTTTTGTGAAACTATAGCATTTGATGTCAAATTACTGTTTATTTTGTACATCTAAACAGAATAAAACCTGAAGGTAATGCGTGTCAGCTGGCTTAGCTTGTATGAACGGGTCAAAAAGGCCATGTTACCATCCATCAGCATCTCTGAGTTTGGCTGGTAGCCCCTAGCATTAGTCATTGGATCTTGTCATCAAGTCACATAAAAGCATTCTGAACTACATTTGAACCATCTTTGGCTTCAAGCTACCAGCCTGTTCTGTCTGAAGCAGCAACACATTAGGATTGTTGTGTGCATGCTTATGTTAGGCATGAAGATGCAAATCATCACACACAAGAAACAGAAACAGACACTTTGTTAGAGCTCACCTGAACTCTGGAGTACAAGTTATAACCATGCTTTCCTATTGCTGTAATCTTAAATAATTTAAACCTTTTATGACAATGAAACTGTTACAGTTTTAGCTAAGGTGCATCAATGCAATAACTGGACAAAACTATGGACAGATTCACTGAAACTGCACAACATTAGTGTTTGGCCCATTCTGTGCACATCATTTGCACTTTTTTCAGTGTTTTATTCAATAAATAAATAAGAATTATCTGGGTAAAATTATACGACACAAAAAGCCCATCATGTTCATTAGTCCTCACTGTCCTCACTGCACAATCAATTAAAGGCCTATCGTTCCTTGAAGAGATGAATATCGACCATGACAGGTTTTAAACTGAGACCATATGATCAGAGATAATCAAGTTATATATGTTTTTGGTTAAACTTTAAAATGAAGTTTTGTACAACCACTTGTGATGTCACAAGATCTTTTAACAATGTGTGTTAGGATGAATCTGCTACTATCTTCTACTATCACATCAAATTTAGTTCAATAACTACAAAACTACAAACAGATTCAAATAAACATGTTTTCACATGCGGTTTGATGTCATATTTCAATTTGAAAGGTAGAGCAAAAAAATTATCCAAAAAACAAAAACAAATAAACACACTAGGGGTGAGTGATATTAGGAATTTTAATGTTAACAAGTAAAAACAGGGCCAGTGTTGCCGATTCTGATTCCAATACTTTTCATGTTCATTGAATAATTACGATAAATCACAGGGGGAAAAAATTAGGCAAAGACAAAACCTGTAAATCTCATTATGTGTCCATTTTCTGTTCCTCATTCCCTCCTTATTTTCTCCACACCTTCTGTGTACAGCCATATGTCTCTGTTTATAAAGTAGTCCGTGATGACTTGCGTCAGGTGCTTTCATCTAAATAAGCTACGTGACGACTAAATCTGTCAATGCTTATCTTATAGTCATTTGCACAATTTCCAAGTCCTGCTACTGATAATTTGATGTTTATGTGCTAAAAGATTAACTATTGATTTTAAGCAATACTAAAGAACAACTTGACAAGTTGCTCGACATTCCTCATGTTAATGCAGTGGTAACGGCATGCTTTTTCATGTAGTATTATGACTTTCAGTTTAGAATATTATGACTTTAATCTCATAATATTATGACTTCACATACTGTATTATGACAATATTATGCCTTTATTCTCGTAATTTAAAAAAATTCAAATATATCATTGTGTGGCCCTAATAAGCTACTCCGTCATAGAAAACTAATGACTAACTCCAAACATTTTGGAGACTCTATACTACTGCCTTTTTTCACTTTATTTGTGAAAAATAATGTTCAAACAAAGGAACTGATCTCATTACTCTGGTACTGTATCACTCCAGTACTGATACCCATGTTGGTATAGATCATATCAATAAAAAAATCAATATGCCCAACTCTAAAACAAACAAACAAAAAAAAAACACAAGGGAGAAAAGTAGGCTTGTTTAAGTTTGGTTGTGATAAAAAGACATAAAGTGCAATACAGTACATTGTTTTCCAAAACAATAAACATATGTGTCTTAGGGGGAGAGGGCAGAGAAAAACATCTTCACACTGTAGGATAGGCCCAGACATGTCACTGCCCTATTCAGTCAAAAATACAATCAATAAATAAATAAATAAATAAATAAATAAATAAATAAATAAAATGGGGGATGGCAACTTGGCTTTTATCCTCTCTATCCAGGGAGCTTATTGACCCAGAACAGGAAAGGATAGAGTTCCAAGCTATAAACTGCATGAGATGCTCTGTTTATGCAGCCAAATTCACCTGCAGCTCAAGCCTACTCTTCTTCTTCCTGAAGGTCATTATAGTCTTTGTTTGCCCTGCTCAGGGAGATTTTTTGATCACATGTATCAAAGTGTGAATTAGAGTGGAATTGCTGAGCATTAAGCCTAATGCTTCAGTTTAAGTATTAGAAAGCTGAAATCTGTTTAAAGTTGTTTTTTCTCATTTGTTGTAAATGACTTTCTTCAGCTCCGTCTTGAACTATAGGTCTTCTTTATACAAAATATGAAAGTTTCAGTCCTCAAAAAAGGTCTCTTCTCCTTGAGGGAAACGCACAGCTGATACTTTTTCTCTTGTTCACTGCCAGCTACAGCTCAAGGATAAGAGACACTGTTTTGAGGACCAAAATGTTGTACATCACAATGAATCCAGAATCATATTTCAAACTAAACTCTGAGCATAAATTTGCTCAGACCTGAAAGAGGCAAAATACTTTTTGTTTCTCTATACTGAGGTTTTAAACATTTTTTTTAATTTAAACAAGATTTTGAAAATTAAAAACAAAGTTAAAGTGCTGTTTAAAGTGTCATAAGATTCTTAGACAAACTTGGGTATCTATGACCTGACGTGTTTTCCTCTGTTTCCACCACTTAGAGGTCCTTCTCAAAAAATTAGCATATTGTGATAAAGTTCATTATTTTCTGTAATGTACTGATACACATTAAACTTTCATATGTTATAGATTCATTGAAATGCTTGATTTGACTCTTTTTTGTCTTATTTCAAGAAACTTACCAAGAATTTTTTTACTCCATTGGCAGAAATTTTTGACTGAATTTGAGTCAAATTTTCAGGCGAGCAAGACAAATAACCGTACATATTCTGAAAACAAGATTATTATTCTTACACAGTCAGTTCTTGTTTAGGAAATCAGTCTCAAAACAAGATCAAAAAGATTTTTTTTGGCAGGATATAAGATTTTAAAACTTGGTTAGGTGGACATTTTTTGCAGTGCACCATCGCATATATTTATCCATTTCTTTTTAAACCTATCATGATACACTATGAAATGCAATTTTGTTGCACGACTCAGACAAAAAGCACAGAAGCCGTATGAGAGTACAACGTAGAAAAGGTCAACAGGTACTGTTTGTTTATCGCTTTATTTTTATTCTTTTTGAACGATTCAGGACCAGCTCTTCCTCCCACAAAAGCTACCTTCAACACTACCTGCAAGGGCCCCACACAGCATTCCTACGCATGCTCCACATTACACCCCCGCGTGGCCCCAACACACTCCAACCACCCCCGTTTCCATTTCCACACTTCAGCAGGGTGTGTACAGAAAAACAAAGACTTTTCCTTAATAGCCAAATTAACACGCTCATCTCCTCCCCACTACTCCCAAACAGAACATGTGTGAAGCTGTGGCAACACAAAACAAGGTGTTAATATTGTTTCACTCTTGGTAGAAATACAGTGGGGATATTTCCCACCTTCTTTGAGACGCTGATGTATGAAATGGTTGTGTGAGGAGAGGATGGTGTGAAAATCTACAGGTGTAATCAGTGCTAACCGAGCGTGCAGGCAGGATGAAGGAGCTCTCTGTTGGAGCAGGTATGGACAGGGGGATTAGTGAACAACAAGCTGATATGGAACCACTAGATGAATGAAGACCCACACAAAAACAGCAGCGATCAGTCAGACAGCCTCCGTTGTAATCCATTCTCACTGCACAGCTCTGCTTTCAACATCCAGCAAAATACCTCAGTAATTACAGTTTGCAAACTTACTACCAAGAAACAAATAAAAATCAGATAAAAGTGGGTCCAATAAATGTGGGAGTAATTTTTTTAACAAATTCCAGGAAATTTGTAAAAAAAAGTTGATTTAAAAACCAACAAACTGAACAAACTGTGTTCTGAATAACTGTGTAGAGGTTTAATTAC
>NW_013952706.1:528013-546972 GCF_001266775.1 Austrofundulus limnaeus
TTACATAAAGTTGTTGCCTATTATCTATATCCCATGAGTCAAAGTTGTGTCTCTTGAAAACAATGTGGTCTAACAGTAAAACAAGAGAAACAGGCGTCTTTCGCACCTGCCCCGAGTATTTCTGTAAAATTAAACAGCTTTCTGGATTGGATTTCTAATTTGATTTGAAGTAATAATTCTGCAATAATACTTCAAATTAACAAAGTTAAATGCAAAAAGAATTTGTGTCATAATTATAAATTATTTAAAATTATACATGTTGACATTACACAACATGACTCCTTTACTTTACAGCTCTAAGCAGAGATCAAACCCACCATTACAAGAGAACTGCTTTAACCACTGATCTACTGCAACCAGGCACATTCTAAAGCCACAGAACTAGCTAAATAATATCCTACCATGTTAGCAAAAATGTCCTGTTTTTTTTGTCTTTCCTCTGTCTTCATCAGTTTTCAGTGTTCTGCTTGTTCCACTGTTCCACAGAAACAGAGTATCTTCACTGGTGAACAAAGGTTTGGCTGAATGCTAGTCCTGCATTTGACGAGGTCCAGAGATAACAGTGGTCATTTCAATGTGCTAAAAGTAGCAGCAGCAGCAGCAGCAGCAGTAGTAGTAGTAGTAGTAGTAGTAGTAGTAGTAGTAGTAGTAGTAGTAGTAGTAGTTCTTTATTCATTTCATTTGTAACATAAATTAAAGTACAGAAAAACATGCAATCAAAATAAAATCTAATAAAATGAAAGGCAGCAGAAAAGAATAAATCTTATAATATCTGCGCTGTTTTTATACCCAAAATATGTTCAAAAGAAAAGTAAAAATACAACAAAAATCAAACCAACTTAAAACATTTAAAAATGAAATAAAAATAAAAAGACATCAATTCAAAAAACTAGCAGAACGTCTCCATGGGTCAGCGTATTTTCCGCCTCAGTTTGACTCAATTGGAGCTGCCTTTTCCAAAGGGCATGTGGCAGTGACCTGTTCTGCCCCGTAACAAAAGTAAAAAAATAAAAAAGTGAGACTGAATCACTAAAAACATTTTAAATTCCATTGAAAATTGTCAAAATAGTTAAAAAAAACAATGAACAAAATAAACGAAAAAATCCACAGCAAGGTAAGTAAACAAGTAATTTGCATTATTTATTAGGAGAAACTACTTTGTAAAGCCAATGAATTTTTTAGATTAGGCAGCACCCCACCTGCCCTCATGAACCGACACACATAAGCAATGCACTGAGGTGGTATGAGACAAAACAAAACCATCATAAGTATTTTAATTTACTAAATGCATTTATGAAGTTTAACAGATTGTCTGCAACCATTTTCACAAAATAAAGGCTTAAGTAAACTTCTTGACTAGAATGTTAACTTACGCTTTATTGATCAGCTTCATTTGGTTTGGTTTTTAATGCTTGAAGAAAAGACCTGAATCTTTGTCTGTTGTAGCAGAGAAATCACACCCTGACAGCTGCAGAAATATCTCAACAAGGAAACACATCTTGTGTGCATTTACAGTATGTGCCTGTTTTAAACACATTGAATTCTGCAAATAATGTTAACAGTAAAGAAAAAAATCAATTTGACAAATTGATTTAAATTATTAAAATACAATTCATAGCTTTAAAAGTATGGCTAAAAGAAGGAAGAGTTCCAGCATACATAATTCCATTTTAAATAGTTGTATTTGTTTGTTTCTTTAGGCTCTGTCTATCAATTTGCATGTTTTTGTTTAAATTTAATTTTGTGATATACTGTAAATGTCAAAGTTGACTGTTACAATTATATGAAAGTATAACTGCTGATTTGGATTTTTGGAGAAATCAATAAATTATCAATTAATGAAATAATTAGTTGATAGAATACTTAAAGTCAGTGGCAGCCCTGTCTGAACAAAAGAACAAACTTTGCTGCTTGTGGTCATAAATTGAGAGACAAAGTACAACAATTTTGAAAAGAGTGAAATATACTTGCACATTTAAAGACTGCACTGTTGCTTTAAAGTGGCAATTTACTTAAATACAATCAGAGTAAACCTGCAACTGTGAACAAAATGTACTAAGTACACAAAGATGTGATAGAAGTAAGAATGTGGATTATTCACAGTTTGATGTGGGCTTAAGGAATCATCCCAGTGTCAAAAAAGAATAATAAATGCATCAAATGCTGTTAAAAAAGAATTTTTTTCTAACAAACTAATATTTTAGTTTTGAATATTATATTTCTGTCACATCAAATCATCTTTGTTGGTTTTCAGCTGAACACATGAAAAGAAAAAAAAACAGTTTTTAGTTTTCTTGGTGCTTTATTCTTTGACCTAATCAGACAGCACAGACAGAAAGAGAGCAAGCAGGCGTTTTGGTGACAAAGACCTCCCAGGAGATCTGTCTAAGACATATGTAGGACAGAGGAAAGATTATAAATAGATGGGATAAATATAATCGACACGAATTGTGTGAGAAGATGTAGACAAGACCGATGCTCTTAGTTCTTATTAAGTTAAACAGTCCCTTTGGCAGTAGAACAGGAAATTGTTTTTTTGTGTGTCTGTGTGTGTTTGTCAGAATACAACACAAGGAGGAGGGAAGTTGGGGATGAGTGAAGTCTTAAAAGTCTAAGAAAATGTTCACATAGGAGATTTTTACCACCTGGGGTTTCTGTAACACTGGTTTCAGACTTGCAAACATGTGTGTCTTTCTATTTATTTTGTTTATCTTGGTTGCTCCCTCTTTCAGGGGTCGCCACAGTGAGCCAACTTACATAAAGATCTGACAATTGTTTTACATCAGATGCTGTTTCTGACATGACCAGACCACCAAGCTACCACAGAGCACATGTGTGGATTAGGGGGTTGACATCTGGGATGCACGGGGAAACAGCTGGGGAGGGTTAAGGGCCTTGCTAAAGGGCCTGGAGTGGGGCAAATGAGGGTGTTTCACCACACCCACCCAAATTTTGATGTAACTTTTCAATCACAGGCTCATTTTTTCTTACCTCTGCACCACCACTCCCATATCTCTTCCTGTTTTTTTCCATCTCATTTGTGTAATTCACACAGAAACCTAAAAGATGCACGTGTAAGCATGATTATACATTCGGTATAATATATATTTGTCAGGATCTGTGTGGTTTATAGGTTTGCTTTTGGTCTCTTGTGTTTTCTTATTAGGCTTATTTGTGTTTGATGATCCCCACGTTTGATTTACTCATTTGTGCTTTTATTTTTGCCAGAAAGTTACCTTTTCCTCAGTTCAGCTTCTGCGTTTCAGTCAGCCTGCCCCACCCACTCCCAGCTGTTACCGTTTTATCAGCACATGGTTCTCCATTTACCTCCCCAGCCCTGTTCTAATGTTCTGTTTCTCTCCACCTTTAGATCAGCTTTATACAGTATTCTTGGGTAGAAGCCACAGTTCTGATCGCCTCCCTGTGTTTTCGTTTTTCTCCAGAGATTCTGGAAGTTTTATTGCCATGTCAGCATTTTTATTTTTCTATTTATATTCAATAACTTGTTTTTTTTAGCTTCTTGTGTGTCTGACCGCATTCTGGGCTACAACCTTTAGCTGATAGTAACAGTATTACATAAAAACTGGAAATAACACAAATGAGGGATAAAATAAAAATAGCTTAATTGTTATGAGGACTAAGGGACTTTCTCAAGGTCCCAGAGAGGGGCAAATGAGGGTGGAGGCAGGTGCTTCAATTTTCCCACTCACATTTTTGATGAAACTGTCAGATTTGAACCAGCAACCTACTGATCACAATTGCCTTCTCCAGCCTCCATGCCACTCAGGCAACTGACCAGGTCTAAAACATATAAAATATAAAACAAAACAACTTCAGGCTTCTCCTGCAGGTTACATTATAAATCTGGGGGCAGCTGACAAGACTGGTACAATGCAGGCCAAGGAGGGTGGAATGTAGTGGGGAATACATAGTGTGAATTGTCTAAAGTAGAGTTTTTCAAATTGTGTAAATTCATTTCAAAAATGGACTTTTCAAAATGGCTTGTTTGTCACAAATACTTTAAAACTCAAATAGAACATTAGTCTATGTTCTCAAAAATTTAAGCCACCACATTTCCAACAGTTGCAACCCACTGAGATACCACCTTGGTCCAGTATTATCAGTGAAATAACTGAGTTTCAAAAGGGACATTTTGTAAATTTACATACAGCCTGGTGGTCACATTGTCCAATTTTAGGCATATAAAATATCCCAGAGTCTCATAGGCTCAATGCTACCCACACATGTCAAAAAGATTAAGTCGCTCAAGGCAGACCAAAACAAAGGTTTATCAACATATTGTGCATCAAGCATTACAGTACCACATGAGCTTTGTGCATATCACTTGGATACACGTAGTCAGTACAACACCCTACAGCATTTTGACTTGATGAATGGCATCAACAAGACTATGTTAGTCATTACAAGTGTAGGCTAGCATTACCACCAGAGCAAAGACAGCTTTCTTTGGAGTGGTGCAACTACAGGTCCGCGCATCATGTGCAGCAATGAATCTTGGTTCTGCTTTACCATGGATGGCTATCATGTACGAGTGCTAAGAGAAGAGGAATAATTTTACCGATGTTGTGGAGCGACACACTGACATTCCCCCTAGCATCAAGGTGGAGTGGGCCATAGGGTTTGACTTCATGTTACCTCCAGAAGTGATTTTTGTGGACACTGGTAGAACACCGCTGCAGTGATGATGTGACATCCTGTGTCTACATTTGCTCAAATCACACCCTGGTATGCCTGTCCACACACAACACCTTTATCTAAGTTGTGTATCTCAGATTACATGCGTGCCAATATAATATACCAAGATGATGAATACAATGATCTGCTTCATTAAAGATACTCAAGGAGCAGAAAATGATGTGACACAATCCTATTCATCTCCCAATCAGAGTATGATGCAATTCAAGTTTGATTCAACACATTGAGATCAGTACAATATGGCAAAAAAAGGAATGATTTCTTTGTCATTTAATGAAACTAATTATTTGCTGCCTCTCACAAACAGGTCTTGTTTTAAAATCACATTATTCATTTTTCAAAACCTTATCTAAAAAATAAAAAAAACACCACATATGGTAGAGTTGTAATGCATTCCACAGTTATTCACAATGTCACCAAGTCACTCGTAGCAACAACATAACTCAGCTTGAATCCTTTTTGTGCCTTGGTTGCCAAATAGTGTCTGTACAAGGGTTTATTTTTTAAAAAAATCGAGGCGAGGAAATGGTGTGAAGGAGGGGGCCTGTTTTGCCTTTCACTCATCCAGACATGACTCACAGGATGCTGTCTCATACTCTCCTTTTCAAAAATGGTAATTTGGATAAGTAACGTTGAATGTCAGATATATTCTGGATTCTGAAATCAACTCAACCATTGAAACAAAAAAGAGCTTTTTGTAAAAAGATATTTGTTGTTTGGCTCGGTCTCTTAACAGAAGACAGAACAACAAATGTCTAAATAACTGAACCAGTCACTTTCAGGATCATTACTTCAAAATTGAAGGGAGGAGCAATTTTCATTTTAGTAATGTTTTTCTTTCCAAAACACTAGGTTTGATACTACTCTAGATTTGTTTTTAATTTCTGTAAAACTGGATTAAAGTTCAGAGAAGGATGATTTTCCCAGATTTCTAATATCTTTTCATGACTTTATAACCATAGTGCCTACATTTTTATAACATATATGTACAGTATATTAAAATTCAAGCAGTGTTTTACTTCAAACTTTTTCTGAAAATTTTGTTTCTTGATAATTTAAGATTTGACTGAATACTGTCAACTCTGTAGACATGACAACTGCCTGAACAAAAAAATAACAAAAAACTTCATCATATTAATTTGTCATTTTGGAGTTTAAACCTATAATTTGTACTTTAAAGAGGACCTGTTATGAGGTCCTTGAAAAAGTTAGGATCCATCTGTGGGTTATACAAAACACGTTGATTTGATTTAATTCACACAATGAATCTCAGATAATGAGATTTCACATTTCAGATATGAGCTCCTTTCTGAATGACCTGTTTATGCAAATAAGCTGCTGTTGGCAATGCCCTCCCAACCTTTTGCTGACATTAGCTCCGCCCTCCACCTTGTTTCTCTGCTTCAACACACCTGATTTGAATGAATGGGTGATTATCAGGCTTCTGCAGAACTTGGAATCAATGACTGAATCATGTGTGTTGGAGCAGGAATAAAGTAAAACATGCAGAGCTGCGGCACTCGAGGGTAAGGATTGCCCACCCCTGTGTTAGCCACTCAAAACAGTGCTCTTTCATTAAAACTGACATAAAACAAATTTCAATGTAAACTTTTTTATTTTTTCTATACAGTTTATTAAATGATTCAAGACCTGGTACTGGTCCCTGGCCCAGTGGATTGAGACCACTGGTTTAGATTACTTGAATGTATAAACAGTCAGTCAACAGATTAACAAAAAATGGTGGTTAGCAGCAGCCCCCCAAAAAACTAATTTAAATTCTACCCACTTGATACACACATCATCACAACTGTAGCGAAAGACTGCTAGATAAAGCATAAACGTTTTGAATTAATGCTTTTCTGGGTGAGTTATTTAAGAGCCACAAACACTTAACTGCTAGTACACATCTATGGAAACACTAAAATAATCACGCAGTTAAAATCAAAGCTAATTTAAATCATAAATCCTTCCTTGACGTAAAGAGTGTAAAGTGTTGTGCATTTTAGTCTGTGAGTACAAGTGTTGAAAAAACAGGTGATTCAGCAGAGCACCGCACTAATCTGAATAAGTGCCACTTAATGCTGAATGGTGGTGTTATATAAGCCCTCCAACAACAGGGTCACAAATAACAGTTCATATTTGAGCTGTTTGAAAAATTCTCAAAACCACGGATAGAAATTATAGTGGTGTGTCTGACTTTTACTAGTTTTAAATAAATGTGGGCATTTATTATTTTATTTGACGGAGGTTATCGTTATGTGTGTGTTCATTTGTCTGTAGCGTTAACAAAATACTTCATTAATTACTGCACCGATTTAATGACACTTGCAGAAGGTGATCAGTAGATATACATATATAACTCTGTGTAGTCTGACCGTTTAAGGTGAGAAAGGGAGTTGTAAATGTAAAGTTTTCAGTCCAACAGAGATGGGGAAGATGCTTGCCTTTTAGTGTGAAGTTTTGGGCTTGATTGATGGTAGCATTGTTAAGGGTTTGTGTTTGGGGTGTGATGAATCAGACATGATCCCACTCGCACACCTCATGAATCTACAGGTGTACAGTTTCTGGAGTGAGGACAGATCGCAGCCAATCACTCTCTCTGAAGAGCGAATGATACAGTGGTTTGCAAAAGTATTCATACCCCTTGAACTTTTCCATATTTTGTCACATTACAACCACAAACATAAATATATTTCACTGGAATTTAATGTGAAAGACCAACACAAAGTGGTATACAATTGTGAAGTGGAAGCAAAATTTTACATGAATCAAAACATTTTTTACAAATAAAAAACTGAAAAGTGCGATGTGCAAAATTATTCAGCCCCCCTGAGTCAATACTTTGTGGAGCCACCTTTTGCTGCAATTACAGCTGCAAGTCTTTTAGGGTATGTCTCCACCAGCTTTGCACATCTAGTGACTGCAATTCTTGCCCATTCCTCCTTGCAAAACAGCTCAAGCTCAGTCAGATTGGATGGAGAGCGTTTGTGAACAGCAGTTTTGAGATCTTGCCACAAATTCTCAATTGGGTTTAGGTCTGGACTTTGACTGGGCCATTCTAACACATGAATATTCTTTTTTTTAAACCACTCCATTGTAGCTTTGGCTTTATGTTTAGGGTCGTTGTCCTGCTGGAAGGTGAACCTCCGCCCCAGTCTCAAATCTTTTGCTGACTCCAACAGGTTTTCTTCCAAGATTGCCCTGTATTTGGCTCCATCCATCTTCCCATCAACTTTGACCAACTTCCCGGTCCCTGCTGAAGAGAAGCACCCCCAGAGCATGATGCTGCCACCACCATATTTGACAGTGGGGATGGTGTTTTCAGAGTGATGTGCAGTGTTCTTTCTCCGCCACACATAGCGTTTTGCATTGTGGCCAAAAAGTTCAATTTTGGTCTCGTCTGACCAAAGCACCTTCTTCCACATGTTTGCTGTGTCCTCAACATGGCTTCTGGCAAACTGCAAACGGGACTTCTTATGGTTTTCTTTTAACAATGGCTTTCTCCTTGCCACTCTTCCATAAAGACCACATTTGTGTAGTGCACGACTAATTGTTGTCCTGTGGACAGTTTCCCCCACCTGAGCTGTGGCTCTCTGCATTTCATCCAGAGTCACCATGGGCCTCTTGGCTGCCTCTCTGATCAGTGATCTCCTTGTTCGGCCTGTAAGTTTAGGTGGATGGCCTTGTCTTGGCAGGTTTACTGTGGTGCCATACTCTTTCCATTTCCAGATGATGGATTGAACAGTGCTCCGTGAGATGTTCAAAGCTTGGGAAATCTTTTTATAACCTAAGCCTGCTTTAAACTTCTCCAAAACCATATTCCTAACCTGTCTGGTGTGTTCTTTGGACTTCATGATGCTGTTTGCTCCCCAATATTCTATTAACCAACATCTGAGGCCGTCACGGAGCAGCTGTATTTGTACTGAGATTAGATTACACACAGGTGGACCCTTTTGAGTCATTAGCAGTCATCAGGCAACTTCTGAATGCAATTGGTTGCACTCAGGGAAAAGGGGGCTGAATACTTTTGCACGTCGCACTTTTCAGTTTTTTATTTGTAAAAAATGTTTTGATTCATGTAAAATTTTGCTTCCACTTCACAATTGTATACCACTTTGTGTTGGTCTTTCACATTAAATTCCAGTGAAATATATTTATGTTTGTGGTTGTAATGTGACAAAATATGGAAAAGTTCAAGGGGTATGAATACTTTTGCAAACCACTGTACGTTGCAGTCTGTTCTTGTCCTTGGCAGTCGCTGTAGTGTACCGTGATGGAGGTGGTGGTTACTGACTCAATGACATTTGAGTAAAAGTGCACCACCACTGTCTTTGTCATGTTAAACTTTTTCAGCTGCCAGAAAAAATACAGCTGATGTTCAGCTTCCACCTGAGATGATAAGTGAAGAGTTGCACAGTGTAATGGGTTTGTATGGTGCTAGGTTCTTATTGAAGTCCACCATCATTTCTATTGTCCTCAAAGTATGTGGCTCCAGGTTGTTCCGGTTGCCCCAATTCACTAGATATTCAGTCTACCACCTGTAGGAAGACTTCCTCTCTGGAGAGGATGATGTTTAGGATGTTCAGGATCTTGAAAGACTGGTGTGTAGAGGTACAGTTCATGTACAAAGAAATGAAGAGTGCTGTTTGGTCTTGCACTCCCTCACTTCTCCACTTCTTTAACATCTTCACCAGAGACTTGAAAAGTTTCAACTTTTACCTGTATGAGGGAATCAGTTTAATCATGGTACAAACTGAGTGGCCCATTACAGCACAAGATGGCACAATAATGGTGTACAGCATGGTCGAACAGCAAGATTTGTGCCTCCTTTGTCCTTTTTCTTCTACATACATTATTAAAAAACTATGTTTGTGAGATTCTGGCAGAAATGACCCAGGGTGCAGGCAAAAATCCAAAGTGTAAAATAAAAGGATTTATTAAACAAAAGGAGGGCTGCCGTGGCAGCACAAACTTACAGAAATTCTCTGGAGAGAACGTGAGGAAGACAGAAAACAACCACACAGTGTGAGAACAGTCCAATGATCCGACAAGGCACAGAGGACAGAACACAGTATATGAAGGCAAAACTTAATCAGACAACAAGAAACCCCTGGAGGAGATACAAGAGGAAACAGGTGAGCTTGGGCTGGGCTGGAGGAATGACAGACAGCAGAGATACACAGGGAAACACTAGAAAAACTAAAGCAGAAAACACAGACCATGATAATGTTGACATCTGAGTGGCGCACTACTGATACTAGTGGTGAGAATGTGCACTGCAACTCAGTCAATTGAAAAGCAATGACATCTCAGACCTCACGGCCCTTTCTTTTGAGACCCTCAAAGGTGGCGATTGTGGCCCAAAGGTCAAGAATCTCTGAACTAACTCCCTCACTCTTTGGTAACAACCACCTGTTGAGTAACGTGCAGTAGCAGTTTAATGTTTTGTCACTGTGCCTCATAATTAGGGATGGCTACCTTTGAATCGATTCTGTTCCAATATCCAGTACTTGGGAATCGGTACCGGTACTAACTGGTACCAATTTGGGGGTCCATGGATAGCAAATAAGTTTTAATCAAACAAGCAAAAGAGGATGGAGTTAAAATAAATAAAAGGTTTTCAAGCAATGTTTTGAGCATCCAAAATGTGCCCAACGCTTCGAGTTGGCTGCTTGGGCTCTTCCAGGTCAGACACGTTCGGTGTGTCGGGAAGGGCCTCTGTTGTTTTCCCCTGCCGGTCTCTGTTTAATGGCAGATGAAATAAAGAAAGTGGCGGTACTTTATTTACTTTGAGCAAGCGAATGTCGTGTTCAGCAGATAATTAATCCACCAGATAATTCAGAGGCTGTCTGTTCAGTGAGTTTTACTCCAGGAGCTGCGAGGCTTTCAAGCTACGTTCAGACCCAGTTTACTGAACCAGCAGCTGCTGACATCATTACACTGTTGTGCGATGCTGCGTTCAGGACAAGCATGGAAAATCTCCCACTCGTTTGCCAATATGGTCACAATGATGTGTTTAGGTACCGAAACATGGTACCATTTGATGTTACTTGAATAGGTACTCGGTAGGACCGACAGAATTTGATCGGTACACATCCCTACTCATAAGTGCTTTAAAATAAAAAAAAGAACATGGAGAAAATTTTGAAAATAATTGTGCAACAGTTCAAGATGAAATTGTAGATAAAAGGAGAAAAGTTCATGTCACCAGTTTGGCAGTACTCAAAACACTTGAATCCTGATACTTTTTTTGCCATGTTGTATGCACTTTATCTTCCTTTTTAGTTTGTATTTACTATATTTAACCAAAATTAACAACTCACAACATTTTTCAACATAAGATGATCCTTGTTCAAAATGCTGGCAGGAAAGGTGGCAGGTGATATGCATTCCTTCAAGGAATCCACAGCCTAATTATTTTTGTTTTAAGTGGAAGCCTGTAGAAACAAACCTCCTTGCAAGCTTAGGTTAATTAAATTGATTGAGTTTTAGCAGTGCATGAATTAATGAATCAATGCCTTTAGATTTAATCCCTAAACTGCAGGTGTACACAGCTGCGCTATCGATCTAACTGCATGGTACAAATGTAAAGGCTTCAGTATGGTCACTCTGCAGCTGACTGGATGACGCATCATCACATGATTGCCATTTGTTTTCGCACACATCTTCCATTGCCACTCAAGACACACGGTGCCGAGCTCCTGGGAAACCCCTCCCGCTGGAGTGTACAATGCGGGAAAAAAATCTGAGACCCATCACCCATCGTTATTTAGCCATAAATCTGTCCCAGTTAAAGCTCCTAAGTTTTTATCAGTCAAATTTCAGCATAATGGTTGTTTTATCCCCATTTAAGAGTTTTTGACCATTTTACTATCTTTATAAATGTGTCTGCTTCCTGGTACAAAAGTGAGTCGATTTTTTTTATTTATTTATTTATTTATTTATTTATTTATTTATTTATTTATTTATTTTTATTTTTATTTATTAAGCGATTGGTTGAAGCAAAATGCAGTGTCCGAGCGCTTTAAGCACAAGCAAACACTCCCACGAACTTCTGACCAACACACAATACGTTCTTATGTGGAGGGGGTAAAAAGTTCTGCCAGCGGGTTGCAACAAGAAGGTGCCGAAATGTCAACAATGCAAACCAAATGACACATTTTTTTGTCATGAAACTGCAACAGTTCAGCCCGATTCCGGCAGTTCAGCTGCAGCATACTGCACGCTTAAGTCTGTGTTTGTATGACCCAGTTAATCATCACATCCCTACAAAATACCGTTGGAGGGATGTGTTCTGAGTGACCCGAGATAAGTCAAAAGTTTGTAGTTAATTTTTTTAGTATTACAGCCGTCAGTAGTGAAGTTAAAATCTCCCATGGGAAGGGGATTAAGTTGTTAAAGTTTGCACATCAGAGCATGAGCAAAAAATACCTGTACTCTTTCACTATACGGTGCTCTGACCATTTGTTGCTTAAAACTATTTTACATTAGCTAGTATAAATTACTAAAAGTACTGAAAGGTGTTAGCAATGATCAGAAATTCTGTAAGAGTTAAACCCACAATTTGCAGGGGTCGTTGATGATAAAGGGTCTTATGACAGGTCCTCATTATTTAAGGTTAAAAAATAAATAAAAGTGATTGCAATGATTACAGAAATTATACTTTCATAGTTTAGCTTTTTAGCAAGACTACAGAGCACAGATGAATGATTTTATTTGAACATTAACCATCAACCATGTTGGTTAGATGCTGCAGTAGCTTGGGCATTCTCGAATGGCTTCTTGATGAATTTCCGGCAACTCATTTTGGCCATCAGACCCTGTTAGATGTAACCATTGAGTAGTAAGAAACTTTCTCAAGCTACAAACAACTCCTGGGTAATTGAAAACCAGATTTCTGGTAAATTATTGATGTTTTCTTCACAGTTAAACAACAGATTCTCTGGTCTCAAAGACCTGACACTATATTTGTCTTAGATAAGGTCTGTTTGCTTAGGCGGGAGCCACTTGTGGCTTATTATATGCTCTACCATTAGTGCCTTGTCATGATGAAGGTGTGTGGTGTATAGAAGTAGACACAGTGTGTTTCTTCAGCTTTTTAATGGCCTCTTCCACACCTCTCATAATGTGCAGCCAGGAATAGGATGCTCTATAAAGTCTGCTGGACAGGAACAAGGCTCACTGGATAAAGAAGACAAACCCTGCAGGTCCTCCATCAATAAAGCTACCATCAATATTCACCACCTCACTGCTCTGATACCAGCCTTCTGTTAACTAACAGTCTCAGCTGGCACTGGAGTGTGTTTTTGTTTGTGTGTGTCTTTATAAAACCAAAATGAGATGAGTAAAATTTGTATCCAAAATGGAATTTATCAATTATTTTCTTTTTATTTCTCATATCCAGAGCTGGTTTAATTGGATCTACATAATGACATGCCAAAGGGTAAGGACCGTGCAAACAGCAACAAAACCTAAAACTACCCAACAAATAAAACTTGTTACATAAAAATTACTGCTTTGGTTTGATTGTATTTATTATGTTTGGGATCATAAATGAAACAAACAAAAGAGAATCAATGCCTTTCCCTTTTTTGCATTCATGTGCACAGAATAAGTACAGCATGGGAAACCAGTTCAATCCCTTGTAAATATCAAAAGATTTGATGGATGAATTATTGTTTTTCAAAACAAAACAATAATTTTCTTTGTTTTAAAACATCCTTGTAAATGTGGCACAGTTGGTAGAAATATTTTCATCAAAACATAAATGCTAGCGATGCAGTAGGCATACCAGGCTTGTCCATGGTGCTTTAATGCTGCCAATTTTTTTTCTCATTCTGGAACTTAATTTTAAAACATATAATTTGAGGATTCTCAAAAAGAAGAAAGAGTTTCTGTGTGAACACAAAGTTAAAACAAACAAAAAATATACATTTTCCTGGTATCTGTGTACATGGCTTCAATCTCCATTAGTTCCTCTATGACAGTGGTTCCAAACCATGAGGACGTTCTGAGGGGAATTTATTACTTCAAAATAAAAATCACCTAAACAAGTCCATTTGAATGATTAGAACTCTGTATAACTCTGTGTCCTGGAAAAACAAATTTTCCTTTAAAGTCTTACATTTCTTCTCAGGCCAAGAGTCAGTGACCTATTTTGCTTACTTTAAAATGTCATTATGTTTTATGATTTTTCTCTTTATCTTCTGTTTTCTCTTGGACAGAGTGCTTTAAGATAAGACAACATCTGTTAAAAATAATCATTCTTGTTGCTGTTTATCCAACATCATTCTCTTCTTGGCCCAGTTTTAGCACCAAGAGAGATGTTTCTCTGTCTTGATAAAATACTGTATAAATGCATGCATTTGAAACTGCCTTGGTGCACACATTTTGTACCACTGCCCTGTGTGACCTGATGTGTGTCTTGCATATTACAGTAAATCCTGATTGACCTTTCACGGAGTACTTTTTGTTCTTGGATCTCATGTTTCTGTCCAGGTAAAATAAAAATTTCCATGGCACTCAGTTCATCAAAAGTTTGTAACTATTCACTTAATTATTTTATTATGTTATTAAAGAGATAAAGGTTGAACGCCTCTTTGGGAGAGGTGAGGAATAGCGAGGATATGGGGGCTCAGTTTGACTTGAAAGTAAGAAAGAAGGGCTTTGAGGAAAATAGGCTGGGAACCACTGATGTATTTCCAATTAAAATAAGGTTGAACCACAGCAAAAGCCTTCAGTGTAAATGTTGCTGTTGTTTATTTTTCATACTTTTGAGAAGCTCTTCTATGGCCTCACCAGGCTCCATGTTTCAGCAGCACATTTCCACTAAAAAAAGCCTACTTCCACAAAGAAGCCACGCACAAAAGGAAATCACACTAGAGTAGCAGGATGCTGATGGTGTGACAGAGTTATAGCCCGGGCATGAAGTTAGCATGGGCAGTATTGTGGTCCACTTCACACTGGATGATGACCAAGTAAATAAATTGTTAATAAAAATATCTAAATAAAAATAGTCCAGAACATGAATGGTTTTTGCAGGGTGTTGGCAAGGTGTACATGCATGCAGTACCAACCCAGCAAAACCCATATTAGCATCACAGTTTTCTTGTTTATGAGTCAGAGTGTAATAGAAAGGTTATTCTGAGCATGCACACAATTTCTGTAAAAAAACATCAGGGTGGTTTAATGTTCTGGTGGCAGCACATTGGGGTCTTGGGTAGAGCATGGGGGTGCACAGTGCCAGTGGTGACCAGCATTTCCATAATGCACGGAGTGAGTGCACCAGCATGGATTGGTCACAGAATTTGAAACAGGAAGAGGATTTGACACTGTTCTTTTAATTTTGGATTTGAACACGCATACGCCTCCATTTTTCTCTTTTTTTCATTTTTCTCTTAAACTGACAAAAAATGTCAATTTAAGATAGCTATGAGTGACAATACTTAAGAAAAACTGAAATTTATTTACTCAGACGCTAAAGCCTTTTGATTTTTGTCTTATGTGAAAAACGTAGCCATCTACATCTACACACTGTATGACTGAATCAACCTTAAAACCAAACAAGTTTGACCAAGAAATCAAATGTAAAATTTTGGCGCACAGTTTGATAAAACCAGGCGTATGATACATTTTCAAAATAACTTTTCCAATTTTGATGTTTCAGTCACAAATAGCATCACATTATACAAGTCATGACAGAACGAAGAAAAGTTCTCATTATGTTTTCTGAGATTTGTAGCTTAAATAATGTGCATAACACAAGTCACATTTTCAAAATAGATCATTCATAATGTAATGTTTCTGGACTGAGATGCCAGATGTTTCTCCAGTTATTTGTTGGAGCCACTTCCACCCACTTCGGATGTTATCATCCATTAAATGGACATTATTAGCCGTTATCAGTCCCATATAATTGCCTCAGACTGTCAGCCGGTTATATGAGGCATAAAGCCACTAAGGTTAATTTTAGAGAAAATGGCATGGGCTACGATAAAGTAGACTGGACTCTGGCAGTAGCAGATTGTTGCATTACAATGTATATGGCACTGGTAACCCACTAGGGGCACTATTGGGACAGTCTGAAGCCATTCAACGGGACTGATAACCGCTAATAACATCCATTTAATGGACTGATAATATCCGAACCGGCTGCCAGTTCTTCAGTGTGGGGGTCACTGCCCCGAGTGCTAATAATAGTGATAATCATAATAATGCATTAGTCTTATATAGCACTTTTTTTGGATTACTCAAAGGCGCTTTATATTATTTATTCACACACACTGGTGATGGTTGTAGCTGCCAGTTGTCCCCTGCCAGGTTTGTTCTAGCTTTTCCCTCAGCACTCGATGGAGAGCGATTTTGAATAGTGTCTGAACTCAAAGTGCAAAAGCATCCAACTTGAGGCGTTTGGGCGCATTTTTGTTCTAAGAGGTGGTGGCCAGGGTGTGAGAGGGAGACAAGTTATTATTCCGTCTTCAGATATTTCAACAAAGAAGATCCCATCCAGAGGACCTGACTTACCTGTCAGGACCAGATGATGAACATGTGAACACAACATCTGTGTGAGTTTATGTGCAGGCTTTACAGTATGTGGTTTACTATATCCATGTTGCAGTATATCCAAGAAAAATCAATTGTGTACATCACATTAACAGCTAAATCAATACCATTTAATTTAGTTTTCATATAAATGACTAAATTATTACAATTAAAAAAGAGAGGCATTTTTTAATTTTGTTAAGATTTTTATCTTGTATAAATGTTTCTTTGAAATGTTGTTATATGTGTGTATGAAGCCCTGTCAAAGACAAATTTCTGTAACCTTTGGTGTCAGACAAATAAAGTTTCTATTCTATTCTATTCTAGTATGATATGAAATGTGAAGGCTGAGTTAAAAGAACACTTGTAAATTTGTTTCAGTCTCCATTATTCCTTTTTACATAGTTTTGTTGTTTGTTTTTTTTCTCTCTACCTGAAGGCCAACCATAAAATTAATACCCACAAAAGAACGATTTTTTTCCACAGTTTGTTGAGGTTCTTGTCAATGTTACCCTTAAAACATGCCAAATATTCAAGCTTTTTATTTTGAATTATTGACTTATTCAAAGCTTCATTGATGCACAAATGAACCTATATTCTGTCCTTTTATTTGTAAATCTTTGCATTTTATTTTGTAGCATAAAACTTTCAAACTTGACTGTTAAAAATAAAATGAACTAAAATGACATTTTAGCAAAACACCTGAAGTTCATGCCAGCTACCACTTTTTTTTTTTGCCTTATTTGAGTATGCAGAGGAGAATCACACATTGCAAGACATGTTTGTATATTTATATGGAGGTGTGCCAGAGGAGGTGTCTGACATGTTACACGATCATTGGGATGTAAAAAGTAAACGAGCACAGAAACTGGTGTGTGTGCACAGCAGGGTTTAATAAATCTTTTTTTCTCTTTCTATTTTTTTATTTTATTTTTTTTAATAAATCTGAATATTTGTGTATGTACACTCTTTTTCAGTTTGATCCATATGCTATCTTTCATCATGAAAGCTCTGAACTCTTTGATACGTGAGGACCCTGGAAGCTGCTTTTATGATTTTGTCAAAACACCTTTTGCCATCAGAGCATTACAGTGTGAAGTGAACTATGCTTTTACAATCAATGGCAAAAATCCATAATGTTTTCTGGAGATTATTTACTTGTAAACTGGGCCTTAGTTTCTGATTATAACATGTGAAGAGGCCTTAAACTTGCAACCTGCTTTGGGATTAAGGCCTTTTTCCTTTTCACAGCTGAGAAAACTGATTTCGACAAAAAAGCATAGCATGTAGTGATTTTATTGCAGCCGACACTGTACACATACTGATAGAAGTTCAACTTTTGGCAGCTATTTTTCATCCGTCTCCATCGGGTGCTATGATTCTCACACTAGAGAGGTGTCTTTCACAAACAATCTGAATCTTTTGAACGGCCCTTTAAATAGAACAATGGGAATCGGGTTGCAGACAGTTACAAGTTATTTTTTTTGTTCATTTTGCTCTTGTGTTACACACACACACACACACACACACACACACACACACACACAGACACACACACACTTCTTTGCTTTTCCATTGAGGCAAAGAAAAACGGGCAAAGAAGGAAGAGCGTAGCGCTTCACGTGTGGAGCTTATGAGATGCAATATTGTGTAATGTCGTCTGAATTGTACATGCAGACTTCATGTGATGACCTACACACCCAGCAGTAAATTGTAGTGGGGCATGCTTGCTCTGTCATTCTTTTGACCCGTCTCTGTCGTGGTGTGGTAAGCTAAGCAACAAAGGAGCACAAAAACAAAGTAGTCATAGAAACCCAGGCAGCATCTAGATACGTGGTTTGGACAACAAAAAATGGTTCAGCGTAGAGCAATGTTTGTCACCATTCAAGTGAAAGCATAATCTTTTGGGGAAATAAATGTATATAATGTCAAAGTTTCTCCACCCTCCATGCAATCTTGACTCTGTAATGAGCGACAAACACAGAAACAGTGTCACACTGCCTCAACAATCACATGAACTAAAAGTCCATGACAGATATTGGGAAACCAGGACATTCAAACCTAAACCTTCAGTCCTCTAGAAAAGTTCAGAGCTGGTGGTGAATACAAGAGGAATAAATAATTTATTTTTGTGTGTTGGTGTGGATTTATTACAAAGTTGATTTTCAACAAACTACTAGACCACAACAAAGCAAGACAGTAGTATTGATTGGGAGTTGTGTCTGTCCAAATTTGAAGACATAATGGACGCTTTTCAAGCCCAGTGTCCAGCAAGGGATGGCTGGAGGGAAGAATTTTACTCAGATTGCTCAAAACACATCAGGCTTAATTCTTGTTACAAATGTCAGTCATTCTAAACAATTCCTATTTCCCATGCTTTTAAATGTTGATGTTTATTGAATTGTTCTGCATTGTTTGTACTCCTGACAGAATTTTTATCATTTTCGCCTTCGACTTTTTGGTGGAATAACAGTGTTTGCTTTACTCTAAGACAAGGGTTCTTAACCTTTTTGTTCTCGGGGCCCAATTTGTTGAACATAAAGTGACATGAGGCCCAGTCACACATTACCAATGTATGGATCAAAATGATAATTATTCTAATCGAAATCTTGATTTATTTTTTATTGTATTTACATCATATAGTAACTAAACTATCATAACTAACATAAATAAATTAAATACACTTACAGTTTAAAAGTAAA
>NW_013952706.1:547121-558145 GCF_001266775.1 Austrofundulus limnaeus
CAAACAATAACAGTAACAACAGCTTGTTGACAAGTTTAAAATTTCTTTAAAATACATTCAAAATGTTTAAGAATAAACTAGGCCTACAAAAATTAATTTAAAGTGCAAATTAAAATATGATTCTGCAACTGTGTTTGATAATGTTTTGAACTTTTAAAATATTGCATGGTAAAAACAGAAGATGCACTTCATATTAGTAACAAACTTTGGTGTTTTTTGACAAGTTACTTTCATTTTTGCTTCTACTTTTCATTAATAACAGGTTTCCATTCTCGGCAGGTTTCTAAGGTTCTTATTTTACATTTTAAAAAAAGTTGTTAAACGTCTGGGTGGCGCACTACCGCTACTAGTGGTGGGAAAGTGTATTGCACCTTATTCAAAATCAATGTGGTCCCGCAGCCCTCTGCGGCCCAAAGTTAAAAACTGTTGTTGTTTTGAAGCCCTCAAGGTGGCGCTCATCTGCAAGACACCGTTATTGTTCCTTGGCCTTGTCCGTTCATTAAAGTGATACAGGATACAAATGGTTTGCTGTAGTTCAGAAACTAGTTTCTGCAGCACAAACACAAACATGTAATCTGATTATCTTACTGTTGTCTGTCATGCTCGTGGTCAAAGGTTAAATTAAAGATAAGTCTATGATATACGTGTCAGCCCCTTTGGACGTTTACCTGTATCTTGACCCTTAAATCTGTAAATTTCACCAGAAAATGTGTATTACTCACACATGATCCAATGGTGTGTGAGTGAACGAGTGGCTAAAACAATAAAAAATAATAATAATAATTTTTTTCACAATGTTCACTGATGTTTGGGCAGGTCTTGTTGAGTTGAAAGTGTTTTGTAAACAAGAAATATAATAGCCAGCCTCTAACCTCCTGATACTTTTTTATTTATTATTTGAGTTTCTTGAGCTTTTTATTTATCCATCAGTCATCTACATGTTGCAGTCGTCTGTCTCTCAGCTCTTTCCTTCCTGTCAGTGCCCTTCACCCTTCTCCTCAGGGCCACTTTGACAACACCTGCTGCAGGTGTCAGGCTGCAGATGGTAAGCCATCCATTCCTTTATCTAATGGAATTACAGCCGGCCTCTTTTGACCCTTAAACCGTTTGTGGTAGAGGAGGCAATGAACGGCAGGGACATTAGCTCAACATTTTCTCCTTGCGGACTGTTTGTTCTCTGCTGGCGGATCTCGTTTCAAGGTGAAAAGCACGGTTTGACGACGATGGGCTTTAAATGTATGGGGCCGATCGATTTGTGGGGGAGATCTGGAGGTGAGCTTGTCTGCACACGTCCTCACACAGAGCTGGGCTTTTCATCTTGATTGTGGCCTAAGGGCTTAAGCTTTAGGAACCCCTCCAAAGCCCTTCGCCTCTCTTTGTGAAACCTGCCTACTTTATTTACTAAACTGTTTATTATTCAAACTTTAAATGTTGCATTTGTTGCATTAGTTAGAATAAAATTACAGCTTTAAATCATTTAAAACTTTTTTGTTTAAGCAGTTTGCCAAATTTCAGTGAATAATGAAGCTTTTTTTGTTAGTAGTATGCCTCAAACCTGGGGGAAGCAGTGGTGGTAACACATTTCACATTTTTCATGTTAAATGAAATAAATAGCAGGTAAATAAATACTTTTCTAGTTTTTCATCTACTTAAAGTGCCTAAAGCATAAAACAAACAAAACCTTAACATCCTGCTCATGTAGCACTTCACAGTTATCATGTGTCACTAAAAGGAAAAGGCCAATGTTTTACTCATGTCAGTATGTGTTTGTGCTTGTTTGACAGTTAGAAAATGTCTCATGAACCACTGAATGGATTTTAAAGAATCTCTTATAAAGTAATTAATTGATGTCTATTTACAACCAATTAATAAAATAAAATAAGCATCATGTTAGTGTAATTGGTAACTCTGAATTGTTCCTAGGTGTGAAAAGGAATGAGTGGTTGTTTCTTTATGTGTCCTTGTGATGGACTTAGGACCTGCTGGTGGTCTACCCACCTCTCACACAGTAAGGGCTACAGACAGACGCCAGCTTCCCTGCAAACCTGTAGAAGAGAAGGCGGTAAAGAAAATGGACGGAATGTTTGAGATTACTTCAAAGTTTTACTTTATAGTTAACACATTTTTAAAAGATAAATGTTTGGACATGTATTGGCTGCGACTTAAATCAAACATCAGATGAAGTTAAAATTGTAGTGTAGGCAACAGGGCCACACCTAATCAACTGACAAGCCTCATTATAGCTGGTTCACCCTTTCAGCACAGTTTGTCTTGTGCTTTTTCCCTTCCCCTCATCAATTCTTGACCCATGTCTAAATGCTTTAGCATCTTGTATTGAATCATCCAATTGATGAAACAGTTTCATTGTGATCAAAATGAAAAAATGATGGTCTAACAGTCAGATTTTCTAAATATTTCTCCTCTGTTTGTTCAGTTTAGGTTAACTTGTTGTGTAATGTTAAAATGCAATTGTGTTTTTTTTTCTTAAAAGGGTTGTGAGCTGTATTTTCACTGCACAGTTCAACCCCATTTTAAAATCCTTTTTTTCCCTTAACCATTAGATGTTCTCTTAAAATGTTTTCCCTTCCCTGGTCTAATTATCACCAATCTCTTTCTCTCTGTGGCTCCGTTAATGGATGCCAGAGAAAATGAAGAGCTCCGGTGCAGAAATGAGTGTTTGACCCCACAGCCTTTTAACTGAGATAATGTCTGTACACTTCCAGTGGAGACAGACACACACAAAAAAAGGACGCTCATGGAGTGCGTGTGTGGGTGAGCCAAATGGTTTAGTGTGGCAGACTCTGATCTCGTCTTTTGGCTTCTAATGGCAATGGGAATTGAGAGATAAAGTCTAACTTTATAAAAGCTCGGCGTTCATAATCCAGACAGTAAGAAGCATTGCAGAAACCTGGAGAAGCAAAAGATCAAAAGGAAATAATCTGCTAATGTTGTCTTATTATTTTACCATTTAGTGATTGTCATCACTTGCTTCATGTTCCACATCTCAAAATCCAACTTCAGTTCCAGTGTTCAGAGAACTATTTCAGCTGGAAATAATTTCATGGAGAGGAGGCAAACAAAACCAGAATGAATGAAAGCAGAGGGAAACTGGGCTAAAGGTTTTAAAGGATTGCCTTTACAGGATAGTCTGCATTGTAGATTAATTAGTAGGTTTTATTTAAGGTTTCAAAAACAACATTGAAAGCTACAAATCAAAATGTCATTGCAAACAATATTCTAGTGCTACTGCTGCTGGTGTAACATACATAAAACAAATAGAAGTAATGGTGCGTTCACATCAAACGCGATTTCAGCATCAGGAGCATCAGGTTTACATACAAAGTCTATGGTGGACTCGCTTCAAGCAGCGTCGGGAAGTGCTGCAGCGCCTCAAGTGCGATTAGAGCAGCGCGATTTGAACGATTTGAGCGTTCGACGCGCTGAGGCGCAAATCGCTGAAGTTAGAAAATCTGAACTTTTGCAGCTCGACGCGCCGCGTCAACCAATCAGAGAGACTCCACTGTGTGACGTAGCGACATATTTCCCGACGGGACAGTTTACTGAATGATGTCCACTAACCTGAAACAGATGGAGAGGAGCTCTTTAGCTGAAATGAGTGCCTGCAGTCGGTGTCCTGACAGAGATATCCTCACCAATGCGTGGCAGCGGCTCAGACTGGACTCGGGACAAAAATAGTCCTGAAAGCGAGCTGTGAGCCTCTCCCGCAGCTCCTGGGTGATGAAACTCAGAATGTCTCTGAATTATCTGGTGAATTAATTATGAATTAATTATCTGATGAACGTGACATGCTCTTGCTCTCTGTAAATAAAGCAAAGCCACTTCCTCGTCCGACATTAAACAGAGCCCGACAGAGGAGGGAGGGGCGGGGAGGCTGTTGCCGTGCAGCGCTTCAAGAGCTGACCTGCGTCTGACCTCAAAGTGCACAAGCGACCAACTTGAAGCGTTGGATGCAATTTTGAAGCTGAAATCACGTTCGGTGTGAACACAGCATAAGATAAATTCACTTGTTGTATGTCTCTGAAAGACAAAGGCAGATGATAATGTTTTTGCCCGTTTGTGTGTGTATGTTTGTGTGTGTGCCAGCAAAGTAGCTTGTGAATCACTGAATGAATATTAATGAAACTCGCATAAAGTAATCATTGGATGTTCATTTAAATAAAATCCAATTAAGACTTATTGCCATGGTGAAGCCATATCTTTCCATTACTTACCTCTCAGTCGGACGATGGTAATGTTTGATGTTGGTTTAAATCAGCAATTTTTAAACAGTTCTCAATTAGTGTTTTACTTTTTTTTTAACTTAATCAACAAATATTGAGGGGAAAAATAACAAAAAGAATGGTCACATTGTTACATTTCCTTGAATATTCTGTTCTCCCATATTTTTCATGTTCTGTCTTCTTCTGAATGGGTGTTCTGAACTGTAATTTCATTGTGCTCTGTACAATGACAATAAAGGTCTCTCTAATCTCTAATCTCTCATATGCTTGCTTACACTTGAATATTTGGTGCATTGTTGCTTGAGGGTGGGGCACTGATAATTTTCTTTCACCAAAAGTAGGCTTGGCAGAAAAGAAAAGTTTGATCCTGGCTTCTCAGCGCGAGCTTCCTGCTTTGATTGTTTTGATTTTGTTTCACTGATTTTTAAAGCACTTCAGAATAACAATTCAAACTAGATACTGCATAGCGGTAGCATAAATGACCTCTGCACCAATGCACTCACCAGAACATATTTGTTGTTTTGGGTGGGAAGCATGAATTGTATAGGTGAGGCTGCAGCTCATGCCTTTGCGAGGCACACCTGCACTTTAAACCAAGCTACAGGTACTGAGCCGCCTGGTTCCTGACTGATCTGTCTGTCGGTCATCTGAGTTTGAGCAGAGTGCGTCCACAGACTGACAGGCATCTTTCTTGTTTGAATCAGGTTTACAATCAGTGTCGCTTCATGTTCTGTTTGTCTTCATAAAAATATTTTAAATGACTTTCACTGACCTCACCCACTTCCCAGTCTTTGTTTTGCTGCATTTTTGCTTGTTTTTTTTGTTTGTTTGTTTTTTTACATAGCTTCCATCACATTCTGCGTAAATCAAATCCATTTTTCTGCCCTGTTTTAATTGGTTTATCTTTATACACAGTAGCGGCTGCGTGTTGTGATTGACAGCTGATGATGCTTCTCAGCCTTCATGACTTTCTCTCTTCAGAAAAGTTGATCACAATTATTTGGTGAAGTCAGTGAAAGGTACAAAGGATAAATTGAACCGATACAGATGATGAGTAATGATTTTACAGCTTCAATAGCTGCTGCTGTGTGTTTTCACACTTATGTTGTACTTTATCAAAGTGCTTTCACCCATTCATGCACACATTCACACTATTGGTGGTAAGTTACATTGTAGTCACAGCTGCCCTGGGGCAGGCTGACAAAGATGCAACAGCTGAGGTGTATAGAGCAAGGGTTTGAACCGGCAACCCACTAGTTACAGGTCCCTGTAGTCCCTAGTTAAACCCCTCCCTCCCAACACCCTAGATCGGAGGTTCTCAAAATGGGGTCCCAGGACCCCAATGGGTCCGTGAGAGGTATCTTGGGGGTCCTCAAAATAAAATTCACTAAATTCTTAATTTGTTTTTTTTAAATGCATGGAAAACAATTAACTAATAAAACAACCATAATAGACTAAACAAAAATATAAATGTGAGCCATCACATTGAAACAAGTATTAAGTCCAAAAGTGGGATGTGGAGAAATACAGGTATAGGGTTTTGATTTAACCATTTGCAAGAATTGCATTGTCAAAACAATGACTTAATGCCTTTTTAATGAATCATTTGAATGAACTGTCTGAAATATAATCCTAAAAACATTTTTGAAGCATTTTTGAGCAGCAGCAACAAAAAACCTGATTTTGAATATTCCCCTGTGAGCTAACAATGATTTTGTTTCTTTCCAACTGGGAAATCTTAATATACAAATAATATTTGAGGTTTATTCTTTATATTAAAATAAAAAAATACTCAATGAATTTACATAAAATTAGGATTCAGACCAAACATTATAACCATCAAGACAAATTAAGTCATATCTCTGGATAAGCTGATGATATCAGGATGATCCAGGTATCAAAATTTAGCTTTTAAAGCCAGGAATCTGAAAATGTAATTAGGTCATTTTGACCAAATTTGACTTAATCCTCATGTCGATATGATGGGTCACATATTCCCATGGAATTTAGGGGTTGAAATGACAATAAATTGTTTAAAACAGCATGGGTTTTATGAGGGGGTCCCAGGAATTTTTTTCGCCATTGTAAGGGATCCCCAGACCCAAAAGGTTTGAGAACCCCTACCCTAGATAACATAGATGCATAATTTCTAGATGCAGGTAAGTCAGGAATTTAATAAAATGTGAGTCAGAGACTCTCCTAAAAAGGTAGTGGGGCGTGAAAAAGTATTTGGCACACTGTCCTCTGCCATTTGAGTCAAGTGTAGAGAAGTGACAGTGTATGTAAAACTGCTGTCAGAGCAGAGCACACCCACAGAAGTAACGGAAAAGTTAAATGATCAGACAGAGGTGGCAGTAAAGTGAAGGATGATTGCTCATCACTTCTAACATAAGACACCACTCACTGCACATTAATTTGAGAATGGAAGTGCTCCTTAGACAATACACATGCGTTTTATGCACTTCATCTGTCTGTTACCTCACTGCTGTGCAATCATGTGTGTTTACATCTTCACATGGCCAAAATAGAGAAAAATTTTACAATCGCAGTTGGAAGGTCAGTATGAAGGTCACTCACTCACTCACTCACTCACTCACTCACTCACTCACTCACTCACTCACACATAACTATGTCACCTTCAGTTGTTATGAAAATGCTGTTTATATGTATAAATCAAAAAATAAATTTGGCTTTGCATCATAGATGTTCATAAACACCTTGAAATTGGCCTCTGTCTCTTTAAGAGCCTCTTATCGCTTTTGCCACGCCCATTTTTGCACATCATCACAACAGCTTAATGCCATTTGCCACTGGTCTAAGAAAAAGTGTATTTTGTTGTAATATTATTTTAAAATGCACCAAAATTATACAATATCGATTTTGGAAAATGGCAAATCAGGATACAAGTCGGACCTGAAAAGTACATTTTCAGAAGAATTGGAGCGAGTAGAGGCGACGTTTCAACTTCGTAAGATATGTCCCATTTTCACACACACACGCGTCAATGTTAATCAAATTTATTTATTACTAAAATGTAGTGTTAGCCAGTTAAAGACCACAGACCATAATAAACTTACAAATGCTAACCGCAGACCACAGATAGACAAAACAACAATGATGAGAACAAAACCAGGTGAGTTGTTTTCAGTTTACCTGTGCAGACAACATCAATATTTGTGTACTTCTGAGTGTTGGAATTGCATCGTCTTTTAGTGATAATCTTGTTTTTAGTCCACTGTTAAATTCCCTTTTTTCAGAAACTATCATCCGTAAAGTGGCTCACACAAATATTTAAATACTTTTGGGGGGGGGGGGGGTTCATTGGAGGGTTACTTCCAACAATGAAATCACACCATTTTTAAGAACATCCTTGGCATCTGAAAATACATTTCTTCAAAGGCATATTTTAATCCGAAAAGGTCTGGACTGAGAAGTAGTTAATATTACAAGCTCAGGAGATGCACAGTTTCACCAGTTGTTTGCTAGTTGTTGCTGCTGATAGCCTGCAGGAGGCGTGGTCTGTGTTGTGGAAGCTCAGCTTGGACAAACAGCTCAGAGGAGGAGCAGCACCTAAATGGTGGTTCTAGGGCCAACCAGTCGTTTATGTTCTCCTGAATGAAGACAACATTACATTTCTGCACAGAAACATCATAAACAGACAGAAACTCGCACAAAAAACTCCAGAATCCTTTGGATCACACACGTGAATATAAATGAGAATGTCCCCAAACTCAGAACATTCTCTGAGTTGTTACTTTTCACCTCTGATGTTTTGTCTGGAGACAGTAGTACTGTGTAAATGACAGGAGAAGGCAGGGACGAAGGTGAGATTTTCATTGTGAATGATCAGAATGGACAGGAGCGGATCGAAGGGACAGCTAAAAATGTGCAGATATTTGGTAAGGAGGGAAAGAAGATGGACCAAAGAAAGGATGTTGGAGACGAAGCTGTAAAGTAGGTGAAGAGGAAGGCCTAAGAAAAGACTCAAAAATGTAGTAATGGAGGCCAAGACATGGTTGGTTTAACAGAGGTGGAAGAAGATCTTATGCAATGACCCCTGAAGGGATCAGACAAAAGACAAAGATGTATATTTGGGGAAAACTAAATTACAATCCATTGTGGCAGAAAACAAAGTAATTAAGTTTACATTTATTATTATTTTTTTAAATATACAACTAAAATGTCACAAGTTAAGTCAACTGAGGTTCACAAGAAAACAATTGTTAACAGGGGAATTTGTTTCTGTTGTAAACTGTGATAAATGTAATTTAAAACATAATTGCTTTTATTGAGTAATGTAAACCTGTTGAATTTATCTAACAATTAAATTTGAACCCATGAATTTAACCTTGAGAGGCCCTGCTGTAGTACCATCAGACAACACTGATTCAACACTGACAGCAGAGTTGTTTTTGATTCAGCTGAAGCTCTTTTTATTGCTGCGTGTTCTTCCAGACAGAGAGAGGTTACAAAGACCTTCCCCAGACTGCCACTGACCCTGGAAATAACACTGTTATACTTTCTTCTTTTCTCCTTTTTTTTTTCTTGAGCTATAAATTGAGTAGAAGTAATTTGATTTAGACATGGACATTTGCCATCGATTTGGCCTTCTGAAAGCTTCGGTCAAGTGTTTGTTCAGATGGTAAGAAACTGAATAACAGTCAGAGGAAGAGAAAGAGAGAATAAAAGAATGAAGAGAAAGGGGCAGACAAGGGGAAGACGATGAAAAGTCAAGATTAACTTAGTCACAATCTAAGCTGTCTTCGAGCAACAAATGCTTAAAAATAGTCAGAGACTGACATAGAAAGGTGAACAATAGATGTTCAAGAATAAATTGGTTAAATTGTTAAAAACACCATTCTTTAAATCTATGTCAACAGGTTTTCTGTTCACCTCATGGATATTTAGACTAATGCATTAGAATGTAAAAATGTTTTCCTATTACCTTCAACCTAATTGGAACTGTCTTATTGATTCATAAAGTTGACATGTATAATTAGAAAAACTGATAAGAGCCTACAGCACAGACCTAGTGAACTGAAACTCAGAGAACATTTTGTCCCTGCACTTAAAAACTAAGGATCTGACAGTAAATTTCAGTTGACCCCAAGCTGAAGTCTACATTTTAGTCTCCATCAATGGCAAAAGAGTGTGTCCATAATCAGGTTCCATGTAAAAACGGTGGACTACAAACATCATTGGACAAATAAAAAATAGAAACAACAGCTATTTTTTAAATAACAACTAAAGAAACGCTGGACTGATGAAAGACATTATATTTTACCGTTGCTGCATTGAGAGCAACCTCAGGAATCTCCTCCCTTCCTCGGCCTCACTGCAGCTGGCAGAAAGGCTCTCATTTGTATTGTCGCCAGGGTAAAAAACCATCAGGACTCAACTCCCAGTACAGGAAGAGATTCCAGAGAAAAAGCCAGGTTCTGTAAAAATCTCACATCTATGCCACCACCTTTGAGCTTCTGCCACCAGGAAAGAAGTTAGAGAGCTTTGTGCACCGACATAACCCGACTGAGGAAGGCCACCCTCTTCGGATGTTATCATCCATTAAATGAACGTTTTTAGCCCTTATCAGTCCCATAGAATGGCTTCAGACTGTCCCGACTGTGCCACCTAGTGGGTTCTCCATCTCATAGAATGGCTTCAGACTGTCAGCTGGTTAGTATGAGGCATTAAGCCACTAAGGTTTTTTATGCAATCTGGTTAATATGAGGCATAAAACCACTAAGGTTTTTTATGCAATCTGGTTAATATGAGGCATCAAGCCACTAAGGTTAATTTTAGAGAAAATGACATGGATAAAGTAGAGCGGACTCCAGCGGTAGCAGATTGTTGCATTCCAACATATATGGAGCTGGTAACCCACTAGGGGGCACTGTCGGGACAGTCTGAAGCCATTCTATGGGACTGATAACCTGCTAGATGGCACATTCGGGACAGTCTGAAGCCATTGATAACCGCTAATAACATCCATTTAATGGACTGATAACATCTGAATTGGCTGAGGAAGGCTTTATTGCCTCGCACTCTGGCTGCTCTAAACAAAACCAAAAATATTTACTGTATTTGCAGCAAAGCAGATCAAAGTCATTCAGTACATAAGTATATACTGTACCCAATGCTACGTAAATTCCTGCAGTTTTATTTACAAAAACTTGCACAGCCATGTCCAACTGTATGCAGAAATATACATTTGTTTCGTAAAGTACACTTGTTGTGTACTAATGAAAGGCAATATTGGATGATAACATTTTTGACCATGTCTGTTTCTTAGCAAAATATGAAAAATATGAATTAACTGAATCTATTTTATTCAGACTTGTAGAAAGTAATAAGATGTACATTTACTAGGAGGGCACCAATATTAAATAAATATAAGACCAAAAACATGACTGTTAGGTTAATTGATAACTCCAAATTGTCCCTAGGTGTGAGTGAGAGAGTGAATGGTTGTTTGTCTCGTTTGTCTCTATGTTTGGCCCTGTGATGGACTTGCGACCTGTCCAGGGTGTACCCTGCCCCTCACACTATAGCTGCTGGAAATGGGCACCACTGACCCCCGTGACCCTGAAAGGAAGAAGTGGGTATTGAGAATGGACGGATGGAAAAGATTGGCTTCTCATCTACCTCAACTAAAGTCTAAAAAATAAGCCAGCGTCTTTTGCTCTCCTATGAGTTCTACATAAGTTTGTATTTCAGGGGTATTATTCAGCATTTTACAGTAAAATAGGATTGGAAGACTGAAGGCACATTGTGACCTTATAACAC
>NW_013952706.1:558215-583142 GCF_001266775.1 Austrofundulus limnaeus
ATATATATATATAGATGTATTGGCCAAAATCTGATTTGGCAGGTCATTTTTTTTAAAGCTTGGTGATCGTCCAGAAAACTGCAATCAGTGAACCCCAATTATTTACAACTTATTAATTTTTGGAGTCAACCTAATTTAGAATGGCTGCCATGGCAGCAGAGACATCATGGGGGCAGAGGGAGCAAGTCACTCTTGCAACATTTCTGAGCACAACTTCTTTATAAAAATGTTTCGCCTACATACATACACTCATTCTAAAAGGTCATGGCAACCGTTAATGGAGAGATTATAGCAATTACAAGTCATGGCAGCGATATGAATTAATGAAAAAACACATGTAACTAAATGAATTAAGAAATAGCTATGTTTAAAACTTCAGCATACATTCTTGAAGTCCACTCTGTTTTACTGTTAATAAAATACCTTGTGAACTACTGGATGGATTTTTAACATAACCTTTTGAAAGTAATTACTGGATGGCCATATATAACTGCAGCCAATCCACTTCGACTACTGCCACAGCTTATCAACATTAGTCAACACAATAGTATTTCAATCTGTTTTACAGGTACAGACCTAAAATTTGTTGGAACAATAACTGAGTGTGATATCCTGCAATATTGCATAACTTTATTTTCGAAGTTCAAAACAACCACAACTCAATTATATCATGATTTTAGCTTAAATCTCTATTTTTGTCATGAAAGGTGACGAGTCTGAGTTGAAGAGCCTTTGTTAGATCTGTTCTCGTCTCAACCACACGCATCAAACAATAGGCTAGCAGAATACAGTACACATTCAAACAAAATGACTCACACTGTGTCACTTCACATTATGTCTGATAGATAAGAAGGTCAAAGAATCGGCTTCCCTCCCTCTGAAACCATCATCCCTTTTTAACTGTGAGCCTGAGAAGAGAGGCCAGCTCTGAGCCTGACGCTGATATGTGACATCAAGGTGAATCGCTGCCTGTTCCACCAGGAATACCAGGCCTATTAAAAGAGAAAAGAGCCATGGGGCAAACTGTCTGTTTCCTTTTTTAGCCTTCCACCCTCCAGAGGTTCAACTTACAAAGAAAGAGGCACAGAAAGATGAGAAGTGACAGCAAGTAAAAAAGTGAGGGGGGAAAGGGATGGAGAGTAATTAAAGCTAGAAAAACTCCTGGAGATATTTTGATGGTAGCTGCCACTTGGTATGTTAGGTGTATGTTAGACATGTACAACTCACTGTGTTACAGCTGTTTTTGTGTTTGCTAAGTAAGCTGTGGTGACCATCTTGAACGGAGTTTACTTCAAAAACAAATTTGTTATAGACATATCACCAATAATTACATTATAAATGTGTCATTAAAATTAACAAGTGGTTAAAGAGATATTATGTTGACAAATTAATTATTTTATTTAGCTTAAATTGAGATTTTTCGAAAATGATAAAAGTTTTAGTATTAGTGCCATGTCTTGTGATTTCTATCTAAAAATATGTTGAAATAGTAACTTTTCAAAGACCACAAAGTTTAAAGAGATTCTAAAGGATTCTTCATTCTTTCCTAAAACGTTTTATTTGGGTTGAATTGCATTGTTATAACTCAAAACGCTACTAAAAGGAATGACACATGTTGCAACCAACCAATTAGATACCACAAAACATTTTCACAAAGATGGTCAATCGTTAGGCTGTCTCTGACCATGTTCAACAAAAACATGAGTTTTCAGAAATGAAGTGAGCTTCGGGAAGCTAAGAGGTGTGGCATAGCAGCTTTAACATCATTGAACTGCAAAGCTGGCTTACATTTTCAGCTGTCGACTGCTACGGCTCTGTTACTTCCCTGCCTGGTGGCTTGAAGGCGCATTGGCAGGGTTCCACGTCCATGTTGCCTCGGCTCATTCACAAATCTCACTGTGACCAGAAGGTGTCCAAGTCTTGGCTTGAAGTGTTTTGTAAAAGTGCCTACTGTTAGGAATTCTGAACCTTTTCTGTATGCCTAGTTGATTGTGTTGAAAAACTGAGATAGGATGTTAAAAAACAACAACCATATGGCATGGACGTGGGAAAATCGAAACAATAGGTGAAATGCTTTAGTCCTTTAGTTCAAATGTTTTAGAACACAACACTTTTAAATATAAACTCATCTTCTTGTGCCACTATTGCTTTTTCTGGAGGATGGAACTTACAAATCCAGCTCTAATACATCAAAAATCTGCCTAGCTGAGCAGCTAAAGGATTATTGTTAAATTGGAAGAGATTCAAACCTAAAAGCTAAAAATTTAGATGGAGAACTTCCTGTTGGTGTAAACACATCCAAACCATTTCCCTGTAACAGTTACCTTGTCTTCATTCACGTTCATACTTTAGAAAAGAGATTTTGAGTTTAACTTTGAGTCATAGCTCATGCAGAATGTTTCTCTGAGGTGGTGGCATATGTGTTTGTGTGTGTGTCTTTGGATGGGTGGACGAGAAGAGAGAGAGATGTAATTGTTCAACAACAATTTGCTCCTAAAGGTCATCAAGATCGAAGAGAAAAAGGCTGATGCCCAGTGGTTCAGATTCTTGACCAACATCACGAGTGAGAGAGCTGAAGGGGTGAAACAGTAAAACATTTCAGGTTTATTCCACAAGAGTCTGAATTTTAGGACAAACATTGTGGCTGGTGTGTACATAAAGGAAATGAGAAAACTGTTTTTTCAATGATACTTTCATTCTTTATATCTTTAGGTCTTTTATTTATTGTAATGAATCAGTGTGCCTGTCGTCCCACCATAAACTGTACTTGGACAAAATGACAGGTCATTTTGTACCTCTGCCAAATCATGCCCATCCATTAATCTTCTTTACCCACTTTCTTTTGCAGTGTCACGGAGGAGCTGGTACCTGTCTTCAGTGGTCATATGACAAGTTGTAGTCCCACCTTATAATTAGCTGTTACCATTTTAGCCCAACAGGGTGTAAAACAATTTTTTTGTATGCACCTATCACTCATTTGCAGTGTGTAAAATACATGAGCCAGGCACAAACTTAATAGTGCAGTTGTGTTGAAGCAGATACAGCTTGTATTTAATACAGAAGAAAGGAAAACCTAGACCCGCTTGTGCTTTTAGGCAAACTTATAACAACCACTTTTTTTAGGAGTCATTAGGACTCTGTACCACAGAGCAGACAGTGTCCCCACAAATTCAGGAGCCAGGGAGAAGGAGAAACCCAATACAAGACAGGCCCTGGAGCAGTGTGGTTTTCCTAACTGGTTTTCCGAACATTTGTGAACATCCCAGTGTCCATTATCGTGATAGAAATCAAAAAGACTTTGCCTGGAGAATGATTAGTGAGGAAGTCTGCATGTTTGGTAAGTTATCAAAACTACAGTTAAAAAGGCTCCTCCTCTCAGATGCACGTCTACATTCGCATCGTATGCGTCTGTCCTCACTGGACACCAGCATCGAGATGCATGCATTTTGAGATTTTTGGAGGCGCGCAACGCATTTGGTGTAAACGTAGCATAACTCCTCAGACTGAAGAAGTCTCTAGGAGGAGAGAAGAAACATTTCATTAAAGAATCCATCCAGAGGACCTACTTAACTCTCTTTTTTTGGTTAGATAATGTACCATTCATTCACGTTGATATTACAATTTTATAACTTTTTTTGGTCATACTCTGCACTCTATGATTGATGTCATGGCTGCCATAAGGTACTAACTACCGATAACTATTTGAGAGAACAACACTTCTAATTTCACCAGACACTTTTAAACAGATCTGCAATTTTAAATGTTTTCTATTCTGAGCTTTAGAGATACAGTCCTGAATGTGTTTAGTCTTACCCTGATGATGATATAGAAGAAAAACAAGAAGATGATGGTGAAAAGAAGAAAATGAAGAAGTATCTTTATTGTCATTGTACATGAGGGTACAAAGATACTTTGGCAATCAGTTTAGCAGTGAATGTTCATATAAACATATTGCTCAAGGTAATAAGAAAACTGGTCAGTTGAATAAATAAGGTGTGTTGGGGCAGCTGCAAAGGTGAGTATAAAATATGGCCACGGTACTTACAAAAGGACCTGTGGCTTCATTTTGTAGACAAAACTCTAGGTACATTGTGACCAAAGCTGCAAAATTACAAGAGTTGACTTGACACCTTAACAAAACAAGTCTTGTGTTTGTTTTTTTTGCTTAAAGTAAAAAAAATAAGTGATACGTTAGTGCTTCTTGGTCTTGTTTGTCTGTCTCCTGTCTTGGATCAGAGCTGAAGGCCGCCTGCTTGTCCTCCGTGTCTTGTTTTATTTCGCTAGATGATGCAGACACTCACTCAGCCAATTGTTGTTCCTTCTTTATTTCTGACATGTAGCATGGGATTGTCTCACACTCTTCAGTGTGGGACACCTGCCAACACTCGTGGCTCTCAGTGGAGCCACAACACCTATTTGCACCTTTGAATGGAAAAGAGAGCACAAGCACATCTTCCTCACAGGAGCTCCAAGACTTTTTTTGTTTGTTTTGTTCAAGTGTACCGGCACAAGCAGCCTGAATCACTGAGCAGGACCACCAATTTAATGCCTCCCACAATGTCTGAGTTTAAGCTTAGTGAAACTAACCTCTCCCAAAAAATGAACTACAGAAAAAAAGACAAATAGGATTAGTGGTTAGTGCTTCGTTTGTGCAGGTTTGTGCACTTGAAATTGCCGTTTGTGCTGCTATGATTTTTTTATATTTTAAAGATTATTTGTAAGGGTTATTCAAGAGTCCCCATCCCACCCACTCACTCCAAAATGAACCACAAATGAACCAAACTAGTCAAATTTTGTAGTGCTTTGTTTGAGCAGGTTTGTGCCATTGAAACGGCTGTTTGTGCTGCCATAATTTATGATACATTACACGTTATAATTTCAGACAATCGCATGACTTGGCATGAATTGTTTATGTCTGTGAAAATGGGCCAAGTCACGCGATCGTCCGAAATTATGACGTGCAATATGGAAACACGGCTAGTGTTTCCTGCTTGCTATAGGTGAGAGAGACATCTGTGCTGTAAGTAGATGACAATGTCCTCCACCCCGATGCATACATGTCAACCTCTTCGGACGTTTACCTGTATAAAGAGCCTCAAAAATCTGTGAATTTTGCAAAAAATCCATTCAAATCCGTTGGCTGCCGACATGAAAGCGCCTGGAAAAGAGAGCGGAAAAAGTTCACAACTTATTTCTAGCGGCAGGACGGGTTGGAAGATGGCTGTTTGATGTTATTTTTTAAATAATCCTACAGGCTCTGATATGTTAGATAAATTTAAAAATTAGATTTAGAAAAAATCTGTAAGACTCGAAAAAATCCGTGAGATTGCTCTTTACGTCCGTATACCTGCAAAATTAAAATCCTTATAATTTACAGACAATCCGTACAAGTTGGCATGTATGCCGATGCCGGGCTTATAGGCGAACTGCAGGGGGTCCAGTGCTGGGCTCACCACAGGATGAAGATGGTGCAGGATGAGCCTCTCCATGGTCTTCATCAGATAAGAAGTCAGAGCCACAGGTCTGTAGTGGTTGGGCTCCCTGGGATGAGTGATCTTTGGCACTGGAACCACGCAGGAAGTCTTCCACAGATCAGGGACCCTCTCCAGACTCAGGCTCAGGTTGAAGATATGCAGGACCACCGGACAGAGCTGGTCTGCACGGTCTCTGAGCAGTCTGGGGCTGATTCCATCTGGTCCTGCTGCCTTCCTGACCTTTGTTTTCCTGAGCTGACTTCTCACCTGATCAGGTGTGAGGTGAATGTGAGGCTGGGTTGGAGTGGGAGGTGGGGCTGGTTCTGTTGTTGGTGGGGGTGAGGAGAGTGCAGGAAGCGGAAAGTGGGGGAGCAGCATATGGTGGGGGCTAGTTGGGGGCTGGGGGGTGGTTGAGGTGTCAACGGGCCAGAGTCAAATCTATTGAAAAACAAATTCAGGTTGTTAGCCCACCCCTGAGCTGTAGGCCCTGTAGTTCCTCCATTGTCTTTGAAGTAGCCAGAGATTTTATTCATATTACTCCAGACCTCTCAGACTTTGTTTAGTTGGAGCTGCTCCAATGTAAATAATTTTATTTCAGTACATTTGAGTCGAAATGTGGTTTGGTATAAGCTGTGTGTTATTCTCAACACATACTCTGACGGTGATGTTTCTCAATATTATATGAAATTGCAAGTTATTTTCAAAGTTTGACTAAAACAGCTACAACTCCATCCTTTCTCAGTGTAAGAGGAAGTTTAAAACTCTGGCATGAAAGTTGGAGGGCACTCTGCATTCTTTCAAGGAATGCCAGGTGTTTGATTTAAATCAATTTTTCTTACAAGACTACAGTAAAGGAACAATAGAGCAAGATAAAAAAAAAGTTCCTGAAATTCTTAAGTCTTGAATGATTTATTTCCGAGCAGCGGTCAGTTTTGTTCCTAATGAATAAGAAACAATCCCAGGTGAGGTGATCTGCGTCGAATTTCTCTGTCAGACAAAGGGTCCTGCTCAAGTCAATGAGATTCATTTAAATGTTTAATGGTGTACCATAAAAATGACATGAGATGTAACCAGATATTACCATCCGAGTGGGGAGAAAGCAACACAATTTAACACAAAATAGAACATTTTGTTATTTATTTATTGAGGAAAGTGATGTAAATTAATCGGCCTTGCATTTTTTGAATAAAAGCACACCCCCTGCTGCATTTCATACTAATTTAAACTAATATCATATTTTGTTGGAAAAGAATGGAGATTTCACTCTCAAGAGTATGTGTTGAAAATGGCCCTTAGCTACTAAAACACTGAAACGTTAAAACAATATCTAAAAATGACTGAATAAATAGCCTTTTCTGTGTTGATTAGATGTTTTTTTTATTTTACTTCAAAAAATTAGCATTTGTAAACGTACATCCAATAATTACTTTTGAGGGTTTCATTGTGTGTCTGATTGTTCATAAGATATTTTGCTGAAAAACAATGATTGCCACCAACAAACGATGCTTAAATTTTTTAGCAAAGGTCTCAAACAGTAGTCTGTGGATGTGTGTTATGAATGACTCCAAGCTACAACCACATCAAATTTAAACTTGATGTTTGTAAAATTGTCTGTGTGTGTCTCAATTCATGGGTTGCAGCCAACGCAGACCACGACTGACGCTGACCACAGTCTATGTGGGCCGTAGGCCGCTCATGTCGGCTGCATAAACGGCTGTGAAAGGAGATGGTATATTTACGTGACCATGCGATGCCTCGTTACCATACATGATACGTTTTATATCACATCGCTTCAGTTGTTTTTTTCAAGGTATAACTTCATAAAATTCAGTTATAATAGAAGAACATTATAACTAACTAAATAAAATAATAATTTTGGTTTACCTCCAGTATCAGCACTTATACAGTAAGTGCATTTAATTTAATATGGCACTGTAACAAAAGTTTAAGCTATGTTGCTAAAGTTACATTCTTCGGTCCATGATAAATTTCCAAACTCTGCCATGAAATAAAAAAATCTCCACCGTCTTTGTTTTTCTGTTTAGTTTGCTTGATGCGCAATGAATTCTGGGATACTGGGACAGCCTATGGCGTGGGGCAGTGACATAAACGGCCCGACAAATGCGTCCAACATCAGCTGCAACCCATGAGATGCAACCATTGAGAAAAATGGGTTGTGGGTAAACATGCATCCATTGATTCATTTATGTAAGTTTCAATAAAATCTGTCTAGTGGTTTGAGCATTTTACTGACAGACACACACTGACATGAGTAAAATCATTGTCTTTTACTCTTCGACACTGGGTTAAAAAGGAAAAAAGTGTTTTTCTCAACTGGTCTTAGACTCCCAGTCTTGGACTCAGAAGTGATAATTGCTCTTGGAGCTGAGATGAAATCAGGGTAAGTTCTCTACACTCAGTGGCGTTTATCGTCATGTTTAATTTAAAGGAAATATTCTTTATTTATTTGCTCCCTCCTCTCTAAAGCTTCCCGACGTTTTCATGCAAATTTTTCCCAAATGATGTTTGTTTCATCTTCGTTTTCTTCAGCGATGTATCTCACTTTGAGTCTCACACGCACACATCTGGATGTTCCGACTCTTCTGTGCATCTTTCCTTCCCCCTCATTTTTCCCTTTGCTCTTTAAGTAGAGTTTGCTGTCTGGAAGCGACGAGGCTTGACTGAAGTATCTTGGGAAATCAAAGCAGCTCCCAACTCACCATACCAATGCATGAATTCACACACAAACACATATTTTGAAGAATCATATGATCAGGATACAGGGATCTGCTCTGGATGTATTAAATATGACAGATCAGAAGTATCAGAGTTCAGACAGGGAGACCCGTGACAAAACCTCACAAAACCCAGCACCATGCTCACACTTGTAAGTCTAGAGTGAAGATAAAAAGACAGCAGGAGTCAGACAAAATACCTGTACACACCCAGAAATCCTGTTGGCTGTGATACCACAGCACTTCCAACACACGCCTAAAGTGGATTTTAGTTTCTAGCCAGCAGAGGCAGAACTTTCCTTGTGCAGAAAATTTCAGAGCAACTCCAAGAAAACTATGACTGCAGTGCTGGAAAAGTATTATGGAATCAACATAACTACAGAAATTTCTAGAAATGGCCAAAAGACACATTGCTGGTGACACTAAGAAACTGTTCAGACAGCTCTCACACCTCTGTTCAACCAAAAAGAACTTTACACATGGACACACACAGCTGTGTGTCACAAAGAGGGTTTTCAGTGAGCAACAAACAGGACAACAAGTTCTCCACTTGTTAGCAGTAAAAGCAACAACTACAAGCTTTCTCACCATGATTAATCAACATGGGAGCCTGCTTTTATCCACTTCCCACAACACTGATCCAAAGTATCAGAAGACGGCTTACACCATTATTGAAAATATTTGTATTTATTTAGCACAAGACACAGACTTTTACACATTCATATACTCAGCTGCTTACTGAAAAAAAAACCTCCTGAAAATTCAACTGGTCAGTTTTTCTGCCACCATGCTCTTGAATCCCACTACCCTCCTGAGTCCAGCCCCTCAGGCTCACAGCTATTGGAAAGATAAAGCAGACTGATCTGCTGTCCATGCTCCACCAGATCCTCCTCCTGTTGCACCTGCTCAACCAAAGTTTTCCTCACCTATTCTCACTGTCTCTGCTTGGAGTTATAGGTTCTTTGTATTTCAGTTTGTATATTTGTGTGCTTTAGTGGCAATGCAACAATACATTGATCTTCACCAGTATATTGATAAAAAGATTGATTCAATCACATCAAGGCAAAACAAAAACATTGATCCATGTTATCATGCTCGATGTATAGATTATAATGTCCATCTAACTCAAATGACTGTTAGATAGCTACATATTGCATCATATTGATGAGAAGTATTGTATCGTCATTCACACAAATGAATATAATATAGCTGGTCTTTTACACTTTTTAGTAGTTGTTTTGGACTCAGTTTATTCTTGGATTGGTCATTGCGATTTCCTTCTTTTTTTGAGATTCCTTATGATTTTTCAGGATCTTCCTGACATTTTTTTATTCTCATTACCTCTATCAGTCCTGCTCTTCATTTTTCACCTGTCCCTCATTCATCAATTAGCTTCGTTTACCTGGGCGACTGTGGCTGAGTGGTTACAGGAGTCGTCCACTAACCAGAGAGTTGGTTCAATTCCCCGCTATTCAGTCGTATGTTGAAGACACCGAACACTCACTGCCTCTGATGTGTCCCATCAGTGTATGAACATGATTTGAAGCACTAATAGATTCATTTGTACATGCTAGCTTTGTAGAGAGATAAGAAAGTACTGTGTGGATGTGTAAATGAGGACACAGATTGTAGTGTAAAGCACTTTGAGTATCCTGGTTGGATAGAAAGGTGCTATAAAAGTCTGTTTACCATTTATCACCTGTCTCCACTTGTTTTTAGTGAATTGCTAACATAGCTTTAAGTCTGCACCAGCATCTTCTCCCCTCCGCTGTCTGTTTTGCAAGAGCTCCAACTGTTGTTGCCGTCGTTGTCCTCCTCAGTGTTCTTTTTCAAAAGACCACGTGCAGTCATAGGAAAAAAGAACAGATTACCCCCAATACTTTGTTTGTGCATTTACATTTTTATAAGTAATGTGGTTCTTTTTGAACAGAACTGTCCAGTTCTGTATCAGTTTTATAGCAAATTATCTAAAATTCAATATGGTAGCAGCTGAAAGTCTTTTAGTAAAATATTTCATCAACCACTGGGTGGGTTTTAATGAAAACCTCAAAAAGCAACCTTTACCTGCACATCTACAATTGATTTACGTTTAGATTCAACCTTTGTTTTCACTTTCTTAAATCTTAAAGCTGTTTTGCTGAATCAGCCTTAATTTACCTGTAGTTCCGTCAGGATGTGTGGTTTAAATATGAACTTGCTCAGCCTCCTCTCCTGTGTCACTTCAAAGGCTTTCTGTCTCTCTTCTCAGAACTTCTTGAGCCAAATAAGGAAGTGCTGCTGGAAGCGCATTAACATATTCAGGGCAAGAGTTATGATGAGTGTTTCTCAGTTTCAGCAAAAATCGTTTATTTTCGCTGACTCACTGTTTGTTGTCCATATGTACTGAGGAATAGATGTCATGCTCAACTGAGCTTGGCAGATTGGTTGTAAGGCCAAGATATTTGTTAACAAACCAAAAGGAATAATATTAACAGGAGAATTGGCAGATTTAAGCAACTGTTCAATAAGTTGACTGAGGAAGGTTTGTTCAGCAGTGAAATATGTGGACGAAGTCTAATCTAACAAGCAAGCGGGGCCTTTTCTCTGTGAGAGATGCAATTACCGTAATTGAAAAAGCTGGACATGGATTGAAACTGGCAGTTTAATTAATGGAGTCTTTCACAAGCTCCCATGGAGACTTTCGTTCACTACGATATTTCACACATGGTTGCATTCATGCTACATTTGTGAATTTTATTTACTGTACAGTTGTACGTCTTAAAAATATGTAAATACTGCTGCTGTGTTTATACTTAAAAATAAATATTCGAAAATTCTAAATCATATATTTCTATTAGTAAGATTAAAAGCTTAGTGTCAAAGCTTTACAAGCGTTTTAAACTATGGTAAGAAAACACAAAGTTGTTGGAGTTTTGGTCAAACTATTAAGCACAATCTCATGCACCATCATAACTTTGTGTTTTAAACATCTCTCAGCTACAACCTTTTTTTTCTGACCGTACTGGTCAGGTCATATATTAAAAGTATTTGAAACCCTTTACTTGTGACAAAGACACAACAATTCGCTCTCACTGTATGGCATGCAGTACAATTTGAGGGATTGTGCAATCCAAGGTAAGGTGCAAATTGCTGCTGCCACACTTACAAACTTGGCATATGAACAGGAAGTGAGAAAATTCAGCAATTTTAAATTAAAAAAATCTAAATTGTTTAAATTAAATGGAAAACTAGTTTATAGTCCAAAGGACTGTATAAATAACTATTCTGTTTATTTTGATTTATATTGGTTTCTTTCAATGATGACTCTCCTGAGTGCACATCACTGGTAGAACCAGTGGCTGATTCTCATCCCATCTTTTAGGTTTATTTCCTGTTAGGTTTATGCCTTTCCTTTTTGTAACTCCTGGTGTTTTTTTAAAATTTAGACAAGAGACAATACTTTTATTTCTCACATTTTTATCATACATATACTCACATTGATTTTCATATGATGTTAATAAGACTTCAGACGTCACAGCCTGCAGACTGTGGGAAGCAATAAAGGCTTTTATGGGGGGGGGGGGGGGGTATTTTAGAAGAGCCGTCAGAGAAAACTGAGGAGAGAGACACTAGCTAGGTTATCTGATTGCATTTTGTTTTTAGATTGTCTGTATGCAACTTCAAATCAGCCAGATACAAATAAAGAATAAATTAATATCCAAGCTGAATATAAAAACCACCAAGATATTCAAGGTTTACACAGCCCCAAAGCTATGAGTGGAATCGTGGCACATTCTAATCTCTTTTACTATTACTAGGCAACTAATATATACAATATGAATTGTTGGGACTAATATGAGGATGAATTTCCCCATCATGGGTGTTTATGGAGGTAAATTCTGCTCAAGAATGTGATTGTGGCCACTTGTCTTAAAATTTGGGTTTAGTTTGGAAGCCATTTTAGCCTTCACACACACCGTGATGAGACGCCGCTTACAGAAAATCATGCTTTTTATCTCCATCTTGATTGGATAACACTTTCTCTGGATGAAATACTTTAGGTATAAAAGCCTGGAGAAGTGTGAATGGTAATTATATCTATGCTTCTTTTTAACAGCTAATTGAGAAATTATTTCCCCTTAGGAACATTTTTCTAGACATCGTTAACCTTGACGTGACGTCTGTAGCTCTACTCCAGATTTCCCTATCTGTCCAATGTCCTTCCTTTGAAGTGTTTGTGTAACTTCTACTCATTAAAAGGAATGATCTCCTCAATGTATTAAAATATTTGAACATACAGTATACTGAAAAATGTTCTTATAGAGAAGGTGCTGTCACAGAAAAGCAGCAGCAGGTGCCCCCAGCAGATAGAGGCAGGTTAAGGCAATATGCACTCCTGTTTTTTTTTTTTTATTTATTTATTTATTTTTTACTGGTTTTATATCAGATGAGCAAGATTAAATTGTCATGGACCCAAATAACACATTCTCATGTCGGACTTGTTACATATTGACGCGCGGGGGGTACCCCGCGGATTCGTCCTTGCCACCTGCGGCTTTTCAGGGTTTGCGTTATGTATGAGGTTAACATGAGGAATCAGGATTAAAGGTTAACTTTAGGGTCTGTGGTTAACATAAGGTTAGGGGTTAGTGGTTAACTTTTGGGTCTGTGGTTAACATGAGAGATGTGGTTAACGAGCGATCAGGGTTAATGGTTAACTTTAGAGTCTGTGGTCAGGGTTAGGCTCTATAAGGCTAGTAGAAGTAAAACTTAGGGTCTAGGATGGTTAGTTTTGTGTAATTCTAGTCTTGTAAAAATACAATGTCCTCCTCCGCCCCATCTCGTACAGAATGGACGACAACGTCAACATAATGATGCTTGGTCAACCATCAATACCTTGATGCGGGGGCATGAGAATGGGCTCACCCAAAATGCAGACTTCAAAAAGAAACAGTTTAATTTATAAAAAATGTACAAAAAGATGATGTGGCAGCTAGGAACTCAGAGCCAAAACTGAAAAAGGCATGGGAAACCAACGATTTGAGGAGGACAGGGATGACATTGAAATTATGCACAATGTAAGACTGATGAAACAACAGAAAAATAACACTAACTACAAAACACCTGTGGGATAGGTCAAACACAAAGAACCAACCAAAAGTCCAATCTAAAACCTAAAGAACTGAAAAATTACCAAAATTACAGCTCATGATATAAATATGTAAGAAATATTAGTGGAATACGTTAGCACTTCAATATAAAAATGCAACATAATGTACAATGCAAGTGTCTACAAGTGTCATAATAGAAATAAAAAAGGGAGCGATCCTACCAAAACCTCCTAAATACTAACTGAATCCCTCTCACACATCACTTGTAACCAGTCCCTGTATCATATTGGCTCTTTGTATTCGTAGTTGTGTTTGGTTTTGATGCATCCGTAGCAACGAAAAGGGCCCAGTCACCCCAATTTTTGTATTTGGATTTTGGGACAAACAGTTGGCAACACGACGGCTCAATGGTTAGCACTGATGCTTCACAGCCAGAAGGTCCTGGGTTTGATCCCCAGTTTGGACCCTGAGTCTTTCTCAGTGGAGTTTGCATGTTCTCTTTGTGTTTGAGTGAGTTTTCTTTGGACACTTCCCATAGACAAAAACAAGCATGTTTGTTTGTCATCAGGCCTCCTTTACAACAGAGATTTATGATTTCAATGACATTTACCTGGTTAAATAAAGGTTAATAAATACGTTTTAATTTATCTTAAACGTTCTCTTTACTGACAAAATTCTATTAGCTCAGCTAAATAAGGTGGGGCGGGACCAAGTTCTAAAAGTGAATGATAAAAGTTTAACATCAATTCTAACACAGACTGGAGGCCAGAGGAGAGAGAATAAAATGGGGGTGGTGTGTTTGTGTCTGGGAGTGTTGGTTATAAGACAGGCCTCAGCATTTAAAAGCTCTGAAGATGTCTGATAGAGGACTGGAAGATTCTTACATATAGAACATTGCAGTGGTCAAGCTTTGAGCTGATCAAAGCAGGACGGTTTTAAAAACTTAACTTTGGTTACAAGGCAAAGCTGAAAAATGCCTTGACTACAAAGTCTATATGTTTGTCGAACTTCAAATACTTGTCAAAGGTCACCCTTAAGTTTTAACTGTGGGTCTGAATAATAAAACACTATAAAACAGTTATTTCTTGTATTTTGTTTTCTCCAGTGAAATGCATGTTGGAAATGGGGGTTGTTTTTAAATGCATGTTTCATATCTGATGTAGATGTGAAGGACATCTGCAGGTGATTGTTGGTGAGAGAAGATCTGTGTCTTTGTTTGCTGCCTTCTGGTGTGGAAAGTTCACACCTTCTCTTCTACTTAACAGTACAGTCTTCCAAACTGTCAAACTTCCTATCAGTATTCTTTTTTTATTTGTTAGTTATTTCATTCTTGAATGTTCAAATCTTGGCAAAAGTCTTGATTTTACAATTTGTGTACAGCACGTCTGACGAACTGCTCTGTTTTTCTCTCCAGTCTAATGTGATTTTTGAACTTACAATCCTTAACGTTCTGTTTTCCACAAACCGAGCTCACTGCTTTGCTACTCAAAGTGTTGCTACTCACCTTTCAAATAAAAGCACTGCAAAAACTAATTTTCAACAAACAGATTTTAAATGGCAACGCATTTCTGATTTTTCATTGACCTCCCGCAGGTCAGATGCAAACGGCTAAGTCCAAAAATATCCAGGTGTGGATTAAGCTGTAGAACTAATCTCAGTCCAGCTTTTAGTTTTAAACAGATCTCTCGTGGTTTCTTCATGGCTTGCAGTTCAAATGGTTGTAAAATGGACATATTTAAAACAAACCAGGTGCAAGGATTACAAATCCAGTAGCATAACTTATGATCCAAAATCCAGTGACCACTCCCCCTTCACCCAAAGATATGTTATATGTCATGTGTCCCTGCAGGTCCACCATGTTGATCTGCAGAACTTGTGCTCATTGAGCCGAACCTAACTGCAGAGTCAGCAGCACATGAGGTAATAAACTGTATCAAATCTTCTTAGTTTGCAACGGTGTTGTTCATTGCCTGTGTACCTCCCATCCGGTGTGGATGTTGACTTACTGACCCGATGACTCAAACTGTGAAGAATGTGAGAATAACCCAAACTCTGCAAGCATCAAGCACTGACTGCTGAAATCCCAGGAGAGCGAGCAGCAGGCTCTCATCATATAGATTACACTTCAGAACAAACACAAACTAATGAAAGAACCTTCCTGGCACTGAGGACATTATTGACATTTAATCCCAGGCCCCAGGGAACAGGAAGCCATCATTCTCAATCTGCAATCCAATCTAAATGGCCTGAAATTTTAATATGAGGTTGTTGTTTTTTTCTAAGAATTGGATTTATGGCGCATCAGCAGAAATTCAGCCATCCGACAGATCTGTCCAGGTTCCGTATAGTGCGGGACAGGAGGAGGCGTGGGGGGTGGTAGTGTTTGTTTCTGTGGCACTGCAGCCGGACATTGATTTTCCTGTTGGATTAATATTCCAGTTTGTACGGAAACTCCAGGCAGGATCCGGGCTGGACTCCACCTCCCCCTCAGCAAGATCATTCTGATTCATAACCTCTTCTAAATGAGTTATTGACTTGAAGAGGCTCCTCTGCCCATCTCCATCACAGATTTGTGCTTAAAATAAATGAAGTCCTGGTCTCCAAACACCTGTCCTCTAAGCACTGTGAGGAAAGATAAAAACCTCTGAAAGGATCCGATGGAAACACGATATCTTTCAGGTGACGAAGTGCTCTTGGATGGAATTTATTTTTGCATGTAAATAAAAAGTTTCCTCTCACGCAAAGAATTTCTGCAGCATCATTACTGCTGAAATGTAAAGATGATCTGTTGTCATTTTGCCCCGTGTCTATGTGAGTTTGTCTTTTAGCAAAACATTTCACAAATATCAAAAACATTTTAATTAAACACTCAGTTAACATTAAGTACTGACTGTACCTCTATTTTTATTAACTTTTAGAACCAATCCAATTAAAAAACACAAACGCAGTTAAATTTGATCAAAATACCAGTGTGTGTTTTTACCATAATGCTGCATCCAGAAAGACATTTCTGCTCCTGTGACTAGAGGTGTAAATAATTTTTTTTGTTATTTTAATAAATATTTTACAAAGGTTTTAAGAAATGTAGTTGGTGCCAAACATAATTAGAGTTTTTTCTCACAGAAGGCTTCCAATGACAGCACTGAACAAACAAAGTTAGAAAACATCTCAGCAGAATGTTTCAACTGTTCCTGTGAGAGGAAAGGATAAAATGGACTGAAAACACCAACAGATGAAGGCTGCATGAAAACAGACTGTGCAAAATAAATTGGGTATCAAAGCTGATACTAATAAGGTTACACAGTTAAGAGCAATCCTCATTGTAATATTACATTAATATTTATACATTAGTATTGTTGTTAATTCTAGTAGTATTTGCATTATTATTACTACTTACATTGGGTCAGAACGATACATATTGTGTCCATTAACAGCAGACTTACTCTTCATCTTCATTTTTTATCATACGTTTCTTATATGTAAACAGAGTACCATAATATGTTATGAGTTTTGCTTTATTGTGTCTCTGAACAGATTTTATTAGAAAAAAAACGACAGAAACAGCTCTTTTGACTGCAAATATGGCAGAGTCTCTGAACGAAGCAATCGGTCCAGAGTAGGTCAGAAGAGTTGTGATTTCCTCTAAACTAACTTTGGGAACAGAAGACTGCAAACACTCCAGCAGAGATTACAGCAAAGCTTCTCTGAGCCTGTTTTAATGTGGTAAAGATGTCCGGGATGCCCTTAGAGAACTGCTCTTGTGTAAACCAAGGACAGTCAGAGCAATTAGGACCAGTATAAGCAGAATGAGACACTGCAAACATGCTATTTATTCCAGCCACTGCCCTCAAGGGCACAGAGTCATCATGGCAACAGGATGCGGCTCTCTGTACCCTGTGACTGAAGCACAAGACAGACCACAAGGAAAAAGCAGTCACAGGACAGAGGTTCTAGCTCGGATTACTGTTGAAGTGATACGGAGAATGGATCTGCTCATTTTGTCCTCAGCGTGTTCCAGTAAAGAAGAACAGAGTATCTCTGTCAGGCTTTGCCCACGCTTTAGGTCACCTCCAGCTCTGCCTTACTCATCGAAAGCCAGGTTCTCACTGAGACTTTCAGCTGTCTTAAACAAACGCTTTCATCCTGAAAAATCTAAGATCTTTGTAAGCATGAATTGGTGGTCTGTGGTCATTCAGTGTGACAGCTTCACTAACAGAAAATTTCTTGCTTTCCTTACAAAGATGATCTAAGACAGAGCGAATAAGAGTTTTGCTGGGAAAGATGTGCAGTTAGCCTGGCCTTCCTACACAGTTCTGCTCAACTCTAATCCCTCTTCTTTACTCTGTCTGGGCTTTTGAATGAATGAATGATTTTATTTTGTTCGGGACAGTGTGCAATTAAAACATAATTTGATGCATTACACCAGATTTAGCCTAAGGCTAATTTACATATGTAGTCCCTTCAAACAGTAAAAACAAAACAACATCCAACAGTAAAAACACAGAAAAATAAAAATAATCTAAAAAAATGTTTGCAAATAAAAAATACATAAATACCCCACCCCACTCTCCGAGCATAATTAGTAAAGTAAGTAAAGTAAAGTTTTATTTATATAGCGCCTTTCACAGAAATAAATTCACAAGGTGCTATACATTCCGGGAAGGGGGAGGGGGCAGTTAAGAAACACCCATTCAAGAAGACATACAGGGCAAACATGGGGGAACAGGTGAAACCGGTCATGCAGCAAACACAGTTGCGCTACCTTTAACAAAAGAAAATCTAAAAACCACACAAGGGAAGATGAGGGAATAAAATTAAATTAAATTAAATTAAATTAAATTAAATTAATTAAAAAGTTATATCACTAAACATCCAATACAAAATTTGTGATTGCAGTAGTAAATAGCTTTGAGATTTGCTTTCTCACATGGATGTACTCCAGTAGAAATTCAACCCAGACAATCAGTGAACAGGAGGAGTTGTAAACAATGACGTTGATTTTTTTGCACTGTTTTCATCGGCTTTTATTAGCAACGGCAGCTGAGGAAGTGAAAGAAGCCGTCAGTTTGTGTTGACAAGGACTCCAAATTAAAATAAATTTGTCTCACAAAGCCTGCAGCACTCATTAACAGCCATCTTGTTCGGCTCAGTACTTCTCTATTCCCAGCAGGGGATGGATGTTTACGGCACGCGCAATTTTTGGTTAGCTTCTTAGCTTAGCTTCCTTCACAGTCGAGCTGGCACACTGCATGCATCACGGCCAAACATTAGCAAATGGGTAACATGAGATGCAATAGTTTTAAACTTCAACAGAGTCCACGCCTCCAGCAAGCAATTGTTTTTTTCAATAACCGAGAGTCCAGATTCTCTGAATAGGCTAGTTTTTATTAGGCTAATGTGTTGTGTGACTGCTGTCGTTAACAGTGTCACCACTGTTTATAGCAGCTAGCATTCCAGCAAGAGTGGTTCAGATACCCTTAACTACTGTATAAGTCTGACTAGTGAAAATGTTAATGACTTGGACAAATGCTATTATTGATATGTAAAACAGTAATTGGAGAGATGTGGGTGATTTGATTAGGTGTTTGTACAAACCTGTCACTATGTCAACATGAGCCAGCAAATAGGCTGAGATTGCTGGAACAAATCGAATTCCATATATCCACTCTGAACAATAACCTTAAACTGATTTTAAATATAAACATGACTTGATAAAACATTATTAGAATCAGACAGAAAATATAGTTATAGTATAAACAGCAAAATAAATATAAAACTGTTTTAATGCTCAATTTATTTTACCAGTGTATAGTATATTCTTTTTTCCAGGATGACAGATGAGGCTCTGCGTCCTTGACCACACACACCTGTTAGAGGTAAACCTCCTCACCTGACCCTTATTTCACTACCTGTAAGGCACGCTCTGCTGCACAACAAGGGAGTACAAACTCTCCAAACTGACATGAGTTTAACTTGCTTTATACATGCATTGGTCACTTTATACACCTTGCTTGTATTAAGTTACACATTCAAAGTGTTTTAAACATTCCTCAACAATCTTGGTCCATAACGACATGATGGCATCAATCAGTGGCTCCAGAAATGTCAGATGCACATTGATGATGTCAACCATTCGTTTCCAAAGGTGCTCAACGGGACTGAGATCTGGTGACCATGGAGGCCATCGAACTGAGGGTTAACAGATTAAACAATGTTTTGCCAGTCCCTTATTGGTGAGCCTGTGTGAATTGTTGTTTCCTTCTGAGCTGAGTGGCACCCTGTATTTTTCTGCTGATGCAGCTTATCTGTTTTGAGGTTGGACGTGGTGTGCACTTAGAAATTGTACTCTGCAGACCGTGGTTGGAACAAGTTATTTGAGCCACTGTTCCCTTTATATCATCTTGAACCATTTTGCCAATTCTCCTCTGACATTACCAAAGCTGTTTTGTCCACACAGTCCTCTCACTTGATTTGTTTGTTTGTTTGTTTTTGACCAGTCTTCTTAAACACCAAAGATGACTTTGCGTAAAAATCCTAGTAGGGGCAGATATTATAAGATTTTTGCTTCTTTCTGCTACCTTTCATTTTATTTGATGTGTATTTTTTTGTATGTGAATTTGTTTGTTTTTAAATTAAATGAATACATATTGTCAAGTTTCTGAAATACTCAACCACGGTCACCTACATCCCCTTTCTTCATCACTATGATGCCTGGTTTGAACTTCAGCAAATTGTCTTCAACACATCTACAATCCAAAGGCATTAAGTTGCTGCCACATAAAAGTAGCTGATGAGTACTGTGTGTATTTTGTATGTGATGTGGTTGTGTACCTACTACCATCTGTGACTGTTGCCTTTTACCAAACCATGAGATGTTCACAGCTGTATCCTTTTCTCCATTAACCTTCCTCTTTATTTAATGTCTGAATATAGTCATTAGAGTCCCAAAGCCAACACTTAATTTCTTTTTATCATTGGACAAACATTTTTTGTTGGATCTTTGTGATAAGCTAGTTCCTCCTGCAGCCAAAAGTTACACAGGCTGGTTTCTTTTAAATCATGCATTGTACAGCGACATGGAATACTATCAAGATTTTATAATCTCAAGTTTGCACAGTGAGACACACTGGTCATTTACTATGGCGAAAAATCTCACAGTGTGGGCCAAGCTTTAGACCCAGCTCATTATGGTGGCATCTCTATGGGCTGCAAATCAAAAATGTGGGAAAAATTGCAAGAACAAAGGCAAAACTTCCATTGAACTATCTCTGAATTCTGTTTGCAACAAACTGGCCAGTAAGCCTTTTGGCTGCATTTTGAACAGCTAGTTTTTATTTATTGTTTGTTTTGTTTTCCTTAAATTTGCAGCTTATTTTTGAATGCACAGTATGCAAAACTCAATTTCAGGCTGTGCACATTATTTTGTTACTCAGCTCAGCCCATATTATACCCACCTCTTCCTGTAGCCTATCCATGTTGGCAGCCACCTGTGTTTACGATTCTGCTAATGTACACTTTAGAAATAAAGAGAGATAGAGAGGTTTGTTCTAGTTTATCATTTAACATCAGGTATGGTTTTTGACTGGACATGTTTTCTTGTAGAGGAGAGCTCGGTGCAAGTGTCAAAACACTGCTCTAGTAACCACGAGACAGGTTTGAGATGCTCTATGCAACTAATTTGAGAAAAAAATATTGCAAAAGTTTTGTGAACATGTTCAAAATTCAAGGGACAGAGTTTTCTGCCTCTGTGACTCATGCAAGAAAACTGAGCTACTGCAAACGTCACAAGTCATCCTGAAGTCTCCATTATGATGTGTTTGCCAATTAGTCACAACCCAGTGAGAGGCCACCACAACTGCCTGGTTTCTATCATGTCCCCCAAAACCAGCAACAGCTCACGAGTTTCTGTTTAAAGCTGAGGAAAACTGCACAAAAACTGTATTTGATGTATTAAGTCTCTTTACTTGTTGCAGAAAGATGAGCCTAAGAGGAATATGGCTTGCCTTCTCCTGCTTCTCTTTGCCAACAGAAACAGGAGCGAAAGCCTCCCATATCGGTAAAAGACACACCGTTCACTGAGGCCAAATGCCCCACCAGCATTTACAAACTCTCTTTTTCTCTGTGCGTACTTTTTAAAATAATTTTTATTTTGCCAACAAAAAGTAGTTTTGTTCTCCTATTAACTAGCTTCAACTTATATATATATATTTTTTCAAACTGTTTAGCACTGATTAAAACATATTTACCAACCGTCTGCTAGCTGTGCAGCTCAACACAAAGCCAGAGCTGCTAAACTCAATTTAGAAAAACTGGTAATTCAGACTGTCAGTGCTAAATAAGTAAAGTCATTTTGCTAAAATATTTCATAGTCAAATGTACTAAAGAGATTTAAAACTAACAGAAGAAGCAAAAAAAAAAAAAAGATCAGGGAACAAAACAAGTGGTGAAGAATAGGTTTTTCAGTAGATTAAGTTCTATTTGAGAACCATTTTTACGTAAGTTTTTCATATAAAAGGTTTTTTCATTACCATGTGCTGTCAAGCATTAGCAGATGCAAACCACTAACTTAGTGTGCTCCCGAAATTGTGATAAAATTACCAAGTGCTGTAACCACTCCAACCAGAGTAATACATAACGGCACTTTAAGCTTTTAAGTACATATGTCTATTTAGTCTAACCAGAGCTCTGTTACCAAAGTTTGTAATCAATTTTACTTTGAGTATTAACTAAAACTGGTCTAGGCTTTTCCTAATGTTTCTGCTCATATTTAGCTTTATATATGTTGTACCTCAGTATATAGACATAAATAACTGAGGCTTTGTTTAGCCCATATACCAATGAATTATTCACCATATACAATTCACTATCAACATGGATTATACGTAGCAGAGTACTGAGGGTCTGCATTTATCTTAACTGAAAATACATCAGTTAAATCTAAAACGATTGATTTCTCCTGATACAGTAATGGAGTTCAGGTTCCTATAGTTCAATAAATTAATGATAAATCTTTGATTTTTTTCCTCAGATACTGTGATCTGCTGCCATGCTGCCAGTAATTAAGATTGCCACAAAGAACCTACCAATATGGCGGCATGAATGTTGTTATCAGTGGTGGGCAGCACTAATCTAAAAGTTAGTTCCACTAGCCCTAAAACACTAACCTACATATTCAGGTCCCCTAATTTTAAAGCACTAATGTACTGAAAGTTTTAGCAAAAGCTAATTCAAAAGCACTAAAATAACTCAGTCAACCCATGAACATTCTTCAACAGACAACATGAGTCTCATATTACCACGTTGCTCTCTTAAGGCTTATTATTGACATTTTACAGCTGTATTTAAGTTCATATATTGTCACCTGGTGGATAAGTGACACACATATGAACAAAATGTGCGACAACTTTCACCATCAGCTGTTAACATTAACGTTGATCAATAACATTTATAGACCTCAGTTAGTGCTTCTAAATTTAGCCTATAAATTTAACAAGTGCTAATCATCTAATGATTTTTAAAATTAGCAAAAGCCATAAAGCACTAATCAGGAAATTAGTTCCCCTGTTAGTGCTTTAGGGGAACTGTGCCCACCACTGACTATTATTATTAAATGGAAATGGTATATGGACAGAACTTGTGTAACGTTTTATCAAGCCCCAAAACTCAATTTATGTTTTTTTTTTCCATCAGAGGGAATACCAAGGAGGTTGAATACTTTTATAACTTGCAGTACATACAGTATGTGGCAGGTGTCACATACGCACGCTGCAAATTCACAACTGAATGAGTGTAAATGGGAGGCTTCTGTCTCACATTTAATGAATTCACCTAAATGTCTTGGAAACAAGTTAACATTGCAACAACCTTTGTGTTGTTCTATAACACCCAGTAGACGTTTAAAGAAAAATAAGCTACAGCTGATATAAAGCAGTTATAAAACACTTTTTAGTGAGCTGCACTCTTTGCAAAGCATCGACTGATGCTGCTGTGTAATGAACACAAGGACAGTTAAAAGCAGGCAGCAGAGAAATGTATTCTAAATATATAAAAGGCCTGTGCTCAGCAGTATTGGTTGTGTATGAGAGCACACTCACTCACTCTGAAAAGGGAGGGCATGTCTTTGTTCAAGCATGCTTCTGCCATGTTATATCTGTGCTTCTTTATGTTTCAAATGCAGTTTAGACATTTAAAGTCAAAAAATAAATAAGTTAATAAGGTTTTTCCACCATTAAATGAAGAAATCCCACCTATTATTCAGAAAAAAAGTCAAAGTTAAAACACAGAGAGAGAGAGAGAGAGAGAGAGAGAGAGAGAGAGAGAGAGAGAGAGACTTTGTAAACCATGCACAAAAGAGAAAAGTGGCTTTAATGGATTTCTTGTTTTAAATGGGTTTTAAAGCTCCTTGAAATGCATCCATCAAAGCAGATTAATGTTTTCTGATTGAGGTCAAATATAGTTCAACCAGCAGGCCTCTAAATGAAAAGACAGCTTCCGTGTTAGCTTGTGATGACCTTGACTTCTTACACTTCTGTTTTTTCTAATTTAACTGGTGGATTTCAAAAAATGAAGATCTGATACTTGAGGATGCAGACTTAAATGTGTTTTCCATGTTTGGTGTTTACAGTCACAAAAAGAGTCACCTTCTATTCATTCTAGGATTTGTGTACTTTTCTAAGAGAGAACTTGGCTCTTAGACTGAGGGGTTTGTGGCTCCTAAAGTTTATAAGGCAGAGCTTTTATCAGGCTCCTCCTGTGGAACCAACATCCAGTTTCTGTCAATGAGGCTGACAAGTTTAAGACTAGGTTTAAGACTTTCATTTATAATAAATTTTATATCTGAAAGAAAAAGTTGAGTAGGTCCTCTAGACTAGTTCTTTGTTGAACAAATGTTTTGTCTCCTCTCCAAGACACTTTTTTTTCAGTCTGAGTATTTACAGCCCTAACACTATAGGGCTGCACAATGTATTGCAAATTTATCCTCATTGTGATAACAGTCTGTGCAATAGGTATATTGCACAAAAAAACTGGTAAACTACAATAAATGGTCGTGTTAAATGTTTGCAGTTTTCCGTTTTGTCAAATGGAGCTGAGATGCCACATCAAATCATAACAACTTAGTCAGTGGAGACAATGTTAGGCCAGTGCAGTGAGAGAAATTGCAATTGAATTTGGGTGTGTTAACTTTTATTTGAAACGCTTTAACTTATTTTCAAACTTTTTAATTATTTTTTAAAAAACCTGACACTAAGGGGTGTTTTTCAGTATTTAGAGCATCAGAAAATTTAATGGGGGAGATGTTTTAAAGTCATTACGAAACTGTATTACATGCAGCTTATTGTTTCACTGCTGATATAGCATCTGTGACTGTTGCACTTTTTAAAAAAATAAAATTGTCATGTTGGAATGGAAATGATGTATTAGTAGTTTTTTTTTTTATTTGAACCGAAAAAATAAAAAGACATCAACACTGTTGTTTGTTCATTTATCACAAGTCATATCAGCATCCACTGTTCAAAAGAATGTCCCAACACAGACGAGCTACATCTAAGGCCAGAACTCTGCAGTTTTCACTCATTTACAGGCCAGCGGTCACTCTTTCAGAGATGAGGATGTTCTCATTCTTGATAG
>NW_013952706.1:583432-595269 GCF_001266775.1 Austrofundulus limnaeus
GAAACTCTCAGACTGAAGAAGTCTCTTGGAAGAGAGACGAAACGTTTCATTAAAGAAGAACCCGTCCAGAGGACCTATACAATTTTTTTCCTTTTCATATCAGCATCGTTATTGCACATCACAGATTTTCCTGACATCGCGCAGCCCTACCACTAGTGTGATGGTTCTTTATGCAGGACTCTGGAAATCCACAAAACATGGCAACAAATCTAATAAATGATTAATCAAAAGTTGAATATTCTCTCATTTATTCAATGAGCACCACTGAGTATCAGCATCTGTCCCAATTAAATTCATACTCATGTCTACACATTGACCAGTAGTTCTGCAGCTCACTGCAGTCTCTATGAACCTTTCCCACACAGGCTTTTCTTCTTTTCCTCCTGTGAAGTTAGAGGTTTCACCATACCTCTGCACAACCCGGTGTCAGCTCACATTTCTGATTAGTGCTGCACCCAAATGTGTCCTCCTTTACCCGCAAGAGTTTTCAGAAAGACTTGTCTCTTCAGAGAACACCTCCTCAAACACAGTTTCACTTGTTTCTTCAACTCTAAATCTACATTTAACATCAACAAGTCGTACCTCCCTAAAGCCTGCATCAGTTTCTAACCAGGCTCAAAACTGTGAATATCTAAAAGTGGACAGACACAGATATGGTGTTACACTCAGCCTTCCAAATAAACAAACTGACAATGTGAATCAGCCACACTTCCACCAACAAGGCTCAGAGGACTGAAACGACAGATGCCTGTTGAGTTTGTTTATTTCAAAAGAATTCAATAAAGTTTTTATTCAATAATTAAACATAATGAAAAGAAAGATGAGGCAACATTTCAGACAAGTCACGCTGCTACGTGAAGCTTTGTGCCTCTAATGTCAGCTCTGTACTGTCCTCGCAGACCTGAAACACTGATCTATTTTCTCAAAGACAAAAGTAAACAAAACAAACCAGACACGTTGTGAAAATTTTTCAGGGAAAATAACACTCGCGTCGTAGAAACAAAACTTGGTCTGTTCTGCCCTGTTTGTTTGTTTTGTGTTGACGAGGTTTTGCTGGTACCTCCTGAAGGTTTTCATCAGCATCCCTGCTGCACGTGAAACACGCTGCTGGGATTCAGATTGTCCTCGATCCAAAGACCGCGTCTGAAGGATCTGATTTCTGAATGAGCTGTTATTTATTATCTGGATCAGGATTCTGTTATTTTCAACCTGATGCTTTTCTTATTCCAAGTGAGGACGAATTCATTCATTTCTGAATCCAATCTTGATTGAGTTGGTTTGAAAATTTGCTCCTCAGTAAACACATTGTTTTAAAAAACACAGTTTCAACTGATGACTGTAACACTACAACCTGTTTATAGGTTATTTGTCACTATGAGAGTAAATACAGCACAGTATATCATACTGTATAAAACTAGAGAGTTCTCACTGACCACCTCTTCATGGTTTCTATCATCACTCTTATTCTTCTTGAACAGACTTGATGTTATTACTGTCGCTAAACTTTGTTTTCCTTTTTGACAGAACTGGTTGTTTTTTGTTTGTTTTTGTCACAGCCGATGAGATGTGTGTTGTACTGTTGACTGACCCACAAATACAATGCCATGATGGAAAAGCCACGTTCACAAAGACTGTGCTGGTCGATTTTCAGCTCCGTTTTCAGCACATCATTTGCAGCTGCTAATGACTCTTTCAGCATCCTATCCCCAAAGAAACATTTAGTGTCTGTTGACTCAATGCAGATTGGGTGTGAAACTGGAAAACTGAATGGTTTCTGCGAGAGTTCGGCCCTTCGTGTGCATGACAACCCCCGTTCTCTCTGAAATCCAATGTTTCTGAATCCAGCTCTCAGAGCGGAGGTGTGAAATACCTCGCTGGTGTTACATCAAACAGGCGACTGCAACCTCGACTTTCTTCTGCGGTGACAACAGCTCCAGTAAACGGCAGAGAGCAGACTGGGTTTTGTGCTACTAACCCTTCATCAGCATACAGGAGCGCAAGCATCAACATCCTACGTCTGAAGGAACGTTTGTGTATTCACCAGTTTGGACGTGACTGTGATCATTCTGACACAGCATTCAAGAGTCATGCAGCTAAGCCTTCATTGGGGTTGCCAGATGAAAAAAAATATATGCTTTTTGCCCCATATTTTCTGTGCATATTTTCATCAAACACAAAACACAGCTTGTGTTACAACACCCTCAATCAGAACATATGACAGATTGGGTCAAAACACAATACTTTTAAAACAACAGTACAACAGTTCAACTGGTCCCAACTGACAACCCTGCAGCATGGAAACTACAGCATTTAAGTCCTGATGCATCTCAGTAATCCAGGTAGAAAAAAATCAAAAAGAAAAAAATAAGTAGGTCCTCTGGATGGGTTCTTCTTTAGTGAAACGTTTCGTCTCTCGTCCAAGAGACTTCTTCAGTCTGATGAGTTTCAGGTGAACTCAGCCTTATAAGCACTGCCTCCACCTGGACAAACAGATTAGTCACATGCAAAAKAGGGCCATCGCCTAACAATAGGCTTGATTAGCTCTATTTATTCCCATGTGTCTCTAGGACAAGAGACGAAACGTTTCACTAAAGAAGAACCAACCCAGAGGACTTACTTATTTTTTTTCTTTTTGATACACCATTTAAGCATGTAAGTTGTTTTTTTTTTCCTTTGGATTTTCATCCCAACAAAGATGTTAAAAAACACTTATGTTTCCAGAGATTGTTTTTGTGTAAACAGAGTCTTAGAAAACAGCAGATTTAAACATTTCTACAGTTCCCATTTTTTAACCATAACCCTTTTTTTGAATAAATGTACTTTTTAACTTTTAACAATAATTCACATTTGTTTTGACTATTCATTAAATAAATGTTAGCAAATTGTATTTAACAACAAAACTATTTACATCTCTGAATTAAATTTTAAAACTTTTTTTTTTAATTCCTTCCTGCTGTTTTCAGGTTGCGATATTGCAATAAAATCATGTTTTAGTCAGGAGAATATGAAAATACAATAAAAGTATAAATAAATAAAATGCGCAAAGGTGTGGCTTCTGAATAAATGAAAACGATTTAACACAGTTGTTTATACTTTTAGCAGCTCTTTTTATTCCACAGCTGACCTGCTAAAAATGACAGATTTTCTTTTCTGGATCTCTGACAGACGGACTTCAATCTCTGAACTCGTAAAGTTYTTCTTTTTAATTTTCGCTGTCATTTTCATGAATGGACACTTCCTGATATCTGAGGCAGGAAACATAGCCTTATATGGTGTTTTTGGGGTGGTAATTATGCTAATCTCCTCTCGCGTGCACGAGCAGCTGGATACGAACAGGTGGAATTTACGCAGCTCATTTACACACTTTTCCTGAAGATAGAAGAGTTTGTTGAATCTGACGTGACATGTTCGTACGAACCCTTTGAACGAACAAAAGTAAGAGAAATTTAGGATAAGAATACGAACATGTTCTTGCATGAGACCCAATGTGAGTAAACAGCAGGGAGGCACTGCTTGGTTTGGCATCACAATTAAAAGTGCAAATGTGATTTTGCAAGGGTTTTGCAAAATAGACAGATGAACAAAATCCTAATTTGTTTGGTTTTGTTAAAATGATTACAAACATTGCATTAGAAAATTAATTAGAATTTAAATGGCTTACATTATAATCCACTAGAAGAAATTGGTCTAATAAGAACTATGTAAGAAACCGTCTCAGTTGAACCTGTTTACTTTTCCACAGTGACCCGCGATCACCTTTATTGGTAGATTAGAATAAAATTGAATAGAATGACAGTTGTAATATCAGGTCCTTACTGTTTGATAGTTCAATGTTCAGTGGATGTATTGTTTATCAGCTTTAGACACAACAGTTTGGATCTGTTTGAAACTGTGGGCAAACAGGACCTGGACTCAGCATTCCTCCACCAGGTCGGATGAAAACTGATCTTTATGTTTTAGTAGAGTCCTGCTGACAAACACTGAAAACATGGCGCTGGACCAAACTGCATCAGAGCAGTTCAAACATACACAAACACAAGTATGCATTCCTATTCTTGTTAGGACCATGTTGACTTCTATTTTTTTCCAGTCATTTCCATAGCTTAACCCTGTCCCTTCCCCTAAAACTAACCCACTCCCAGTACATACCTGACCCTTAATTCATACCCAAGTCTGAAACCTACCACCACTGTTGCTGGTCTTTGATCTGGATTACGGGGCCTGACCATGTAGGTGTTTATATTAGAAATGATGAATGGTTTAAAAAAGGCACACATACAGTTATTTTTGTTTTGTGTGCATAAAGATTAAAAATCAAATATTACAACATGTACACAGGGCTGATTGGTAAATTTGCTGCTTGAACAATAAGCGTTTGTTATTTTCTCCTCTGCAAATGTAACTCCACCGTCACTTAAGGACATTTAAATGTTTTATCACTTTTTTGAAATGCAGTTATCCTCTTACTTCTGCTTGTATTTGTTCTGTGTGTTCTCTCTGCCCATCCACTTTCACACAGCTGTGGTTTTAATAATTACCCTTGTGAAAAACTAATGTGTTTATTACAATTAGCTAGTTCATTGAATCAGGCTGTGATGATCGTTTTCCATTTTATACCCAATTTTCTTCAACCGCAGACACGTTTCTTTTTTTCTTTTTTCCCCTTTTTTTTCCAAGCAGCGCGCTTCTTGGTAAATTTATTGCTTATTTACAAGTGATGAGTGAGGCGCATCCCAGAGGCTGCAGAATAATGTCAGCCAATCTGTTCACTTATTGACAGACAAACGTCTCAGGGAGACAGTTCCTCTAAAAATGGACTTTTTCTGGCTTTGAGCTTTAACATTTTGCTTGTTTGGCCCATTACATGATGACCTTCAGGCTGCAGCAAAGGATCAGAGTCAGATTTGAGGAGTCTGCTTAGGCCTCAGTACTGGAACATAACATTTATGTATAGCTTGTTATTATCGCCCACTGCCAAAAGCACAAGGATGATAATGTCCTCCACATGTCTGTGTGTTCAGTTGTAAGACCGTTGGCAAAACAATCATACAACTGCAATCTCATAAACCAGTGGATTTTAATGAAACTCTCAAAAAGATGACAGGAAATGAATCTACTGATTAACTTTTGGAGTCAGACTGATTCAAGATGTCACATCTAAAAAGGAGCTTAGTATACAAAACTGGCCAGAACAGCCAATTTTATTGACATTAAGCTAAATTTGAGTGTTGCTGGGACTCAATCCCAACACATATTCCAAGCACTAATGGATAAAAGTCCTGTTTAAAACTTTGCCATTAAGTATTGGGTCATCTGTGTCTGTTAACAGGATTTAACATAAACCACCTGAGAGATTCTAATCAAACGTTCAGCAAGTAATCATTAAATGTATGTCTGGATTCAATCTATTACAAGACGGCTGCCACTAGGGGTATCCAGGTCAGAGGCAGGTTCAGACATAAACACTGAACTAAACTAGCAGGTCAGAGAATTATTTAATCGGTTCTGCTTGAACAACAACTTCAGATTTGACATGCTAAAAGTAGTTTCCATTCTAACTCTGCAAACAAACAGCCGGCTGAATGAGACGTTGTGTCTTTTACTGCGCATGTGTGTCACGTCAGTGCTGTAAAGCGTTCACACTGGAGTCTGATGGAGGTCACTTTTAAAATGTAGAGTGAACGTTCACACCAAAAGATTTTTTTGTTTTGTTTTGTTTTTTTAATCTGAATTACACATTAAGACCTGCAGTGTGAACGTAGCCTGCGGGACGATATGAGCCACTACTTGTTTTTTGGCTGATATCAGACCAATATCAGCATTGGATCTAGTTGCCACAGTTAACTGACATAAGATAAAAAGAAAAAAAGGTAATAATTCAGTGAATTTTACAGATGCCGAGCCACAGTTTGGTGTGATTGTAGCTGAGAGTCATTCTCAAAACATAACCTGAGGTGACAGAACAGATCTCACAAGATTTTTGCAACATCACAGCAGATTGTGCCTATTATTAGGTTTGACCAGAACAACTTGAACTTCATCCCTTGTCATTAGATGATCTTAGTTTGTGTTGTTTACATGATAACATCTTAGCTGTGAAACGTAAAAGTAGTCTCACCTGACTGCAGCACCTCAGATTTCAGGATAGTTTGCCTGACCAAGTCACACTTCAGTCAATCGCCGTTTTCAGCTGATCTATGTCAAACCGTATCACTGACACGCTGGGAGGGAGTTCACTTATGTGCTTTCTATTATCACTGGTTGCCAGCGTCTGTCTGTGGTCACATCATCTGAACCCTGACCCTGCGTCCGTGTCCATACTTCCTGCTCAGCTGGTTACCTAATAAGCTCATCTCCAGAGATTATTTAACAACCCCTCTGTGACAGTCTGCACAAAGCGTTCTGTTTGCGCCAGAGCCGAGGAGATTACCGCGCCACCGTGGCATTCAGGTTCCGAGTCGTTATCACCCACTGACAAAGGCAATATCTCACACGAGACAGAGAGAAACAGATATTGGAAATGCACTACTCAGCCCGCATCACTGTCACGTCTCGAAAACTAACCCGTGGCATGATAAAGTCACCAGGTGACACAAGCTGCCAGCAGCTCTCACAGATTCAGAAATCCAACACAAACGTGTCCGCCGACAGGAAGTGAAGGAGTATTCCAGCTCACATCCAATCACTGAAAACACCTGATGGTCATCTTTTTTCAGAGTAAAGCTCATCAGCTTTCACATCGTTAAAATTATGGTTTGTAGCCATTTTGGACAAAGCTTGTGCAGACTGTGAGAAATATTACGAAAACATTATTGCCACTTCGCTTTAGTCGTTTATTTTTATTATTTAAATTACAGGAAAAAAATACTTAGAGACTCCTAATGTATGAAAATTACTGTATGCACTTTATTTGCTGAGAGATGGGTAAAAGTTCTCATTGTTTTGCTCTGTTGCTGCTTTGGCTGTGACCACGGGATGATATACTTCACATTTAAATCTGTAGCTATTTGGCAATATCTTTTCTGCTGCGTTCAACAATCAAAATAGCTAAAAAAAATACACAAATAACACACAAACTGCAAGGACTGGACAACACATTGTTCAGATCTAAACAGCTGAGCTTTAAAGAACTGCCGTCAGAAGCCACTAAGCCTGAGATGACAGAGTGAAATGTGGAGGATGTTACAGGAAGTGCACCATCTCCCTGCTGAACATAAAGACAATCGCTTTAATGTAAAGAGACAATGATGAGCTCCGCAGCATCTCAACAGTCTATCTGTCTGCGCTCTCCTCACTCTGATGGAAATCCAATTCAGCCGCATCGATGGAAAGATCAATCCCCATCTCACTACTCTTCATTACTTAATTAAACAAACCGACACTGGAGCTTTAATTGCAAACAATGTTTCATCTACATTTGTCCCCGGTCCAAAAAAACATCAAAAGGTTTAACTATAAGAAATAAAATGGTTTTATAGTGTATTTAAATCCATGTTCTATTGTGATTTCAGATTTTTGTGGTTTTATTAGCCTCAGGATAAATAAAGAAAATATTTTAGATTCATAATTTGGTGCTGTGTGCTCATTTACCTTTTACAGACACAGTGTTTTGCAAGTCAGCAGCCGGCCGCTGTCTCTAATAATAAAAACGAAGTTAGAAGAATGAGAGGACACCATTGTGTTTTTTTCATTATTGTATTTTACTGGCTGTTAATTCAGGTTGAGTAGGATTTGTGTGTTGTGCTTTTACTGTGTTGTATTTTATTATTTTATAGTTGTTTTTACGGTGAGCATTGCAATTTGTTATTTTGCACAGTGTTATCATTTTGCTTACTGCTATAGGTGTAAATGTACTTTTTATCTGTTCAGCACTTTGGTCAACTCAAATGTGCTTTATAAAGTAGAAAAGCAGAGGAATAGAAGAGAAACCATAAAAATTAAATAAAATATGATCTTTTGCATTGCTTTAAGCAAGTCTAAAATTAAAGAAAAAAACATTAAAATGTCACAATAACACTCTAACATATACATGCCTATTTAGAAATACATTAATTGTAAAAGAATCTGTATTTCTCAGTGTTTTGGATGTGAAATAATTCTTCCAACATGTTTTTATTCAGGACGATAGGAGCAGGACGAACAAAGGTTTTACGTTCTAATGAACTGAGTCTTCTGCCAGATGGCAGCAAGTGAGAGGTGAGAGAGGAAGGAGCCATTTTACATCTGTACCCCTTCCTTATACTGTACGTATAATTATCATATCATTAGACATGAAATGAAGTCATTTCTAAATGTTGAATGTCATATAAATGGATAAAGAGTAATGAACTCTTACACTGACTGAATTTTAAAGTTTTATTTTGTTTTTTTTACAAAAATAAAATGTCTTGTGCTTTTTAACACACACGCTTGTCTCAATCTGTATTTATTTTGTTTATTTTATTTACACACCACGAAGGCTGTTGCAAACGGAGGTAAATGTAAAATCATCCATTTTTTCTAAACTTTTTTTTCTCATTTCTGAAACCAATTTTCTCCGCGCCGCTAGTCTGCGCTGCTTTACGTCTGTCGAGTTCCTGTCGGCTCCGTGTGAGCTCCACCAAACCAGCAGATTCAACAGTGCTAACTGGGCTGGGTCTAAAACAGACGTGTCCAATACTGGGTTTTTGAGGGCAGCTATGTAGCATGTTTTACTTGTTTCTCTGCTCCAACACACTTCACCTGAATGAATGGGTGTTTAACGGAATGTGCAGAACTTGAAGAGGTGATTCAACCACTGAATCAGGGGCGTTAGAGCAGGGAAAGGATAGCGGCCCTCAAAGACCAGGATTGGACACCCCTGATTTAAATTGTTGGAACACAATAAGGAAGGTTTCCTTGGCTTCTTACAGCAGCAGCAGAACATCAAGAGCATTCAGACAGACAGGGTGTGAGAAGATAACAGAAAAAACAAAACCTCTCAAAGGTTTTCAAGTTGCTAAAGTAACTCTGACATTAAACAGTTTGGCTGTCCACTCCATGTTTCAGTGACTAAATGTTCGACCAGAATCTGGTCTCATGTTCATTAACTCTGCACCGGTGTTTTGTTGAGTTGTGTTCGCCTCTCCAGTCACAATCTGATTCCCCACCAGCGTCATTCTGTTCTTTTTTTTCCCTCTGTTTGAGCATTTTACCTAAAAACGTGTTGCTTAAAACAAGAAAAAAAGTCGATTTTTTTTCTGGAGACTTTTTTTGATCAGTGAAACAACATGCTGATGGCTGGAAATGCCCTTTCAGATCTGAACACTGTCCATATGCTAATGGATACATCTGACTCCTGTTTGAAACACATTTAGTTGTGAAGATCACGTTAACGACTAAATCAAATAAGCTTTAAACTGATAAATTCACATATAATGCATAAAATTCAAATTTAATATAAAAGTGGAGGCTGAGGTAAAAGAATGTGTTTTATTGTTCCAGATAAAATAATTGGTTTTGTTTCTCTCCTCTTTTTAAAGGTAAAACTTGCTGCACTTTTTTAATAATATCCTGTTTTTTTATTTCAAAATAAAGAATAAAAAAGCTTAATTTAATTAACTATTCATATTAGATTTAGCATTTTAAATCTATATTTTGAACGTTGTCTTTATTTTTTTTGTGCTAAACTGTAAAAGCCAAACTGTCAAAAATTTAACTCACATTGTTTATTTTGATTTTATGAGGGAAATTAGTCAAATAAAAATAGTAGGTATCAGCCCTGAGAACATCCCACCTAAAATCTCAAAATGAAACACACACACGCACGCACGCACGCACGCACACACACACACACACACACACACACACACTTCAATATTTGTAAAAGCAACAAGTCTCAGATCCTGCAGCTCTGCCACTCAGACAAATCAAAGCCTGATTTTTCTGTCTCTGTCAGATTTGCTGCGCGTGCACAGGAACCACCAGCAGCCCCCCGCAGTGGGAGGACGACGGGATTAAAGGAAGTTCCCGAACCTGAGAGGGAAAAGAAGAGTGGACTCACCAAATCTCAGCACGTGCGGCATCCCGTCACAACATCCCAGAAAGTGGAAGAAGAGCAGCAGGAGCCTGACCATCACCTCCATGGTGTCCGCGTCCAGCTCAGCGTTTAATCCCTGAATGGTTCCGGATATTCCTCAGACTTTGTCTGCTTCACGGCTCAGGTTCGGTTCGGCTTCGGACGGCAGCGGGATCACGACATGGTGGTGGTCTCCGCCGGTGGGGGGGCTGAAGAGCTCCTTTCCTCACATCCGTTCGGCGCAGCCGGGGAGTCGGTGCGGGTCCAGCTCACTGCGTCAGGAACAAACGGCCCCCGGACTGAGCTGAAGAGGAGCACGGAGGGGCGTCCATGTTCGGCAGGGCCGGGCTGGAACCGGTCCGTTCACTGCGTGACAAACGGCAGAAAGGGAGAGAGAGAGAGGGTGAGTCGCTGCGGATCGCTCAGAACCAGAGCGAAGCTGCTTCAAGCTGGGTTCCCGGACCTCCTTCCTGAACCTCAGACCCGCCTCAGCCTGATGTCCGCCGGTGTGTGTGAGTGGGTCTGATCCGAGCAGGAGGGGTCACAGTCCGCTCTGCGGGGTCCACTCATTACAGGTTGTTGTTTTTCTTTTTTTTTCTCAAACTGAGCCGGTCCAGCCCGGTCCAGAAGGACCCACATCATGAATCTTTAATCTAGTTTGAAAATGTGCCGCCTGGGTTCTGACCCAGCCAACACTAAAACAGCCCCGAACCGTGTGAGCGGCTCCACAATGCGCCTCTGTGTCAAGTCAAATTAAAATATCTGATTTTTGAAACTGTTTGATTCAGTTTTAGTTCTGGGCCTTAAACCCACGTTCTCACACAAACATGAAGTGGACTTTATTTAAACAACGAGGGGAGAGAGAAAAAAATTTAGATGTAAACTGTTTAAATTAAGGTTCTTAAATTAAAAAACTTAAACTATCAAATCGTAAACTGTAATAAAATGTTAATATAAAATCCATATTAAAGGTAACAGCTCGGCCGTCAGTCCACGCGGGCCACAGAGGAATCTTCAGCACCGGACAGAGGTTTTAGTTTTCAGGACCAGGGACAGCGACCTCACATCAGCTGGATGTGAGGTCTGCCCCCTTCCTTTACAAAATGACTTCAATCTGGATTAATTCAGTTTTATGCGTAAAGTTGTTCCAACCAGTCTGACTGAATATGTTTAATTTAATCAGTTTCTTCTTAAATCAGGTGTGCGAGTTTCGGCACGTGGACCCCAGAGTCCCACTGGAACTGCACAGACCTCAGAGAACTCGGACTGTTGCGTGTTCTTCCCCCCTCCTAAATAATTTCTGGTGCAAGCACCGAGGACAGAATAAAAATCCACATGAAGGAGTGCAGCAATCAGTCCAGAACTCACCTAACGGGACAGAACCGAGCTTTTGACGCGCCCGTTGAATGGCCTCCACTTTTCAGATTATGCAAAACAAAGAAAAACGCACAGCGCGTGTACTAACCAGTGTGTTTTATCCACACACGTGCGCACACTATCATAAACATCCTTTGCGCTCACTTCTGTGCGTCAACTTAAAGTTCTGAGCTCATTAGTTGGTGGCTTTAAATGTGTCCTGGTGAGCACCTGTCTATCCAGGCTCTCAAAGTCTCCTGAAAGCCCAGAAATACAGCCCGACTCCAGGCCCAGTAGGCTAAAGAACCAGGAGGTCATGGCTGAACTGGTTTCCGTCTTCAGCTTTAAACTGAGCGTCTGTGCGTAAAGCGCGCAGAGCTGGAGCTGCTTCAGCACAATAAACTTAAACATGAAGGTGTTCGCGGTCTTTAATTGTATATATATA
>NW_013952706.1:596269-624426 GCF_001266775.1 Austrofundulus limnaeus
TATATATATATATTGTTTCCCTCAAAAAAATGAGCCTCTGCTGGGAAGAATCTGTGATTAAATGTAAAGTTTAGAAGCATGTTCCTTACCTGAGGCAGAGCAGGGAGTCACCGGAGCAGCACAGACACGTTGGTTCGTCTCCACGGAGGAGCGGAGCCGCTTTCCCTGCTCCTACATGTGGCAGCGCTGCGCTCTGGCCGCGGGAAGACACGCCTCCTGTCGGACGGCAGCGCGCACTGCTTAAAGCAACAGAGGCCACGCGCAGTACCTGGGGGGGACCCGCCGGAACCGGCTCCGTGGTCTGAAAACACCAAACACCCTCTAACTGCCAGCACCAAAAAATGATGGAAACAGGACGCGTTCAAGTGCTTTCTGGTTAAAACTAATGTTCAGCTTCATAAACTCAAAGAAGTCCCTAAATATTTATTCTAAAAAAACATTTTAAAACTTAAGATTTACAGATATTATCTGTTTTATTTTCGATTTCTTTAAAATAGTTTACATGCACCTTCCAGACAAATTCCAAACACTGATTTATTTACAGGATGGAAATGAGAGAAATTAAGTTAAAGGTCTTTGAACTGTTCATATCTGTGATGTCATGTGTTTACAAATAAATCACCATGAATGTTATTCAGAAAAACTTTGGATTATAATTAAATAGCTCAGATATTTTATCTGAAATACTCTGACAGAATAAAATAATCCATCTAGATATTTTTGAACTGTCCATAAAATACATATTTAAACTTTGCACAAAAAGGAAAATGTGTGTTCAGTAGACTTTTTTTTTCTTGTAACCATACTTGGTAATAAATCTTATGTTTTGCACCTGATTGCACCATGGGGTTATCAGAAGCTCAAAACAAGTGTTAATATAGCAACATCAAAATAAATTATTTGGCAATACTCAACTCTACTGCTCACAATGCGTGTTCCTTGCAAATGTGGCAACATTTGAAAAGAGAATTTAAAATATTAAATTTTAAAATGTAGCTAAAATTGAATGTGAGGGTTTGATTTTTTTTCTCTTGCTCCAAACACAGAGAACAGAAATGAACTGGACAATAATCTGACAATGAAAAGCAGCTCAAACACAGTTAAAACTAAAGAAACTTTTTTACATCTATTTATATGGCTCAAACAAGGAAATTACAAAAAAAAACATGTGCATTTTGAAAACATGTTTATTTCATGGCCAATGACACCTAAAAACATGGGGTTCTAACTCAACCAGTTTTACACATATTGAGCTAAACTGTGAAATGAATGTAGTTGTGAGTCATTAATAATACATACTGAGGATGACATTTAGCATTATCACATGGGAGCACACAATGTTTTTCAAAGTTTGTCTATAACAACTACAACTTTATTATGTCTGAACTAGGAGGGATCCTTATAACTGACCTTTAGGGGTTGGTAAGAAATTATATAATGCCTTGGTTCTATAGTTAGCAGGCTGAGACTGCAGAGGGAATGGACAGTTTTACACCAACAAAACATTAAAAACATGTCAAATTTGTCCCAGTAGTAGAGGGAAAAACAAGCCTTTTGTGGGGGGAACATAAAACAATTTGGGCTATTTCTATGTTTTTAGGATGATTTATTAACCCATAATGTTGTGTGCATTGCAATATTTTCGGTAAAACTGTGCTCTTACCCTGCTGATTGAACCTTCACACTCTGCTCTTACTGGTGCAATGTGCAATTAATGAAGATTGACCACCAGGTGGGTCCAATTTAGCCATGAAACCTCCAAAACTAAAGTGACAGGTGTTTCAGTTTCAGTTTGTCCCTGTACATACTGTATACCATAGTTGAGAAATTTAGGGAAACATACAAAAAAGAAAACACGACCAGCTGTGGGACACACAATGCAGAACTAAGGATCAAACTGAAGGACACACAGTACTAATGAATATAAAATCCAAATACCTGGAGAAGAGACAGTTATGAACAGGTGACAGAGGGTGGGGCAGGAGCAGGAAGAACCAATTAGGTATATTTAAAGACAAAGTAGGCATTTCTGAAGGAATGTGTTTCTCAAGGGCCACACCTGATTGGATGAAGGCAGGCGTTTCATCATTGGATAAAAACTAATGTCTGTCAAAAGAATTATTTTTTAAATATCCTTAGTTACTTCTTTAGCATCAAATTTTCATCTATTTGTTTAGTTTCACAAGCCTGCTGTTGTAAACGAGTGTATCAGAAGACTGGTTAGGTCAACGTTAGGGCCGGGGTTAGGGTTAGCCATTCAGTGTTTACACTGTAGAAACGCCTACGTTTAGAAAAGCCCACTTTTTTTAAAGCCCACTTTAAGGCTGGAGATGACCCCCGTCTCATGAGAACACATACAATGAAAAGCACTGGGAAATAAATAACCTCATTAACAAGAACCTATTAAATAACACAAAAGACTAAAAAGTACCAACAGAAAACACAGATCTTAACAATTTCCTACAGTTGTGGTCAAAAGTTCACAAACATGTATTATTCATTTAAAGCTTTTGATGATTTATTTGAACCATTCTTTTTCCAAGGTGAAATTATTTTTATAACTTACAACTTCAATCATTTAAAAGGATTGGGTGTACAAATTTGAAATCTCTTTTTTCATCAATTTCCCATCAATGCAAGGTCCATATGATGCATATAGGCTCAAAAATTTCCACCACCCCACTGATATTTGGTAAATGTCTCTCGGCAAGTTGCACCTTGACCACAGAACTTTTGTAACAATCAAAAAGTACATAAACAAGCAGGCATTTTTTTTAAAAAGTCATTGAAGTTGTATAATAATCCCAAGCTGATGAAATTATTATTATTTTTAGTGTGCACTGACATTTCTTGCAACTCTCAACTGTGGTATTTAAATCCAGACAGGACAATATAAATGTTCACTTTCTTATGTAAAACCAGGGCACTCATTTCTTGAATTTAATTTCCTTGTTAAATAAATCAGAGTTGATAGGTTTGTTGTTCATTTATATTTGTCACCATTTATTCCATCTTTAAAATCAAATTTTGTAAGTCCATGGTCTGAGAATAACTCATCCTCACAAAACCATGATAGTTTGTTATTTTTCAGAAGTGCTGAAAATTCAAATTTAGTTCAAATTTAGGAGAATAATCACTGTTCTTAACATAACATGGTCTTAGTCTAACTATGGGAATAAATGCTGTGTACAACTCAGATCGCAAAATTTTTTAAGACGGCTAAATAACAATCATGTGGTTAAGTTTAGGTTACTCTCATGAACTACAAACACATTTCTGATTTCTAACCTAATGAGTCCAATCTCCACAGAAATAAGCATCATCTATGTATAAAATGCAAATGACTTCTCACATTGAAACCAATGACTTTCTTTGAAAAATCCTGGCTTAGATAAAAAGGAGAGAGAGAGAGAGAGAGAGAGAGAGAGAGAGAGAGAGAGAGAGNGAGAGAGAGAGAGAGAGAGAGAGAGAGAGAGAGAGAGAGAGAGAGAGAGAGAGAGAGAGAGAGACCATTTGTTTATCTGTCTCACATTTCACACTGGTTTGAATTATGAAGTTGTTCTCGTCTGATTGTGTAAGCTAAGATGTAAATCTATTTATTTGTCAATTATCTTTCACCAACTTCTTTCTGCAGGGTCATGAAAGAGCTAGTACCTACGTATTTTCCAGTGGTCATTGTGCAAAAGGTGAGGACACATAAGTTCGTGACAGGGCCACATAGAAACAACGAAACAAGACAGCTGTTCATACTCACCTAAGGTTTCGAGATTTTAATTAATCAAACATGCATATTTTTGGTTCATGGGAGGAAACTTGATTAGCCAGAAAAAAAAGTAAACTCTACACAAAAAAGATTTCAGCTGAGTTGTGTTTATTCTGTGAAGTGACTGCTCTAACCACTGCAATGCTTTAGTATACTGACATGTCATACATAATGATGTGGATCTCTCTTTGCATTAAAAATGTATTTCAAAAAGTAAACTGTGTAAAAATTGAATTCAATTCAGCTTATTTATATAGTGCCAAGTCACAACATACATCGTCTCATGCACTGCACAAAAAACAATCTAAGGAAACCAGCTGATTGTGTTAAATCACTTCATCACAGTCTCCCATCCTGAGCAGCACATTGGCGACAGTGGAAAGGAACTTGCTTTTAACAAAAGAAACCTCCAGCAGAACCAGAACCAGGCTGTGACTGGTGACCAGGCTGGGTTTGGGGTGACAGGAAAGAGACAGAGAAACACAGGACTGGTCCAGGTGTATTTTTCCACTGGAAAAAGACAATGAAAAAGACGATATTGAAAGAAATAATTACAACAAACATATTAAGTCGAGTAACTAAAAGCAGCAGCAGAGTGAGGAGCTTCAGTCACTTTGTTCTCCAGCAGGCTAAGCCTAGTAACAGAAATGAGGAATAACTAAGGATTAACTCAGGAAACCTTTGCCAAACTATAAGATTTATCAAAAAGGAAAGTCTTAAGTGGAAGCTGGTTCCACAAGAGGAGCTTGATAACTGAAAGCTCTGCCTCCCGTTCTACTTTTAGAAACTCCAGGAACCACAAGTAAACCTGCAGTCTGAGAGCGAAGTGCTCTGTTAGGAAAATATGGAAATATAAGATCTTTAATATAAGATGGAGTTCGGTTGTTGAGAGAGTAGCAACCACACTGGTTACACGATTTGTGGTTGACCAACAATCCATTGTTTTTGTCAGCTTTGTATCAGTATGGCTGTCATATACTGCAGACATTATAATGTAAAGTACCAACTTGTCTGTGGTGTAATAGAATTTCAAAATGCACAAAGAGGCAACTCAGTAGCAACCTGCAGAACAGCAGAGAGCAATGGGCTACCAGACCACATGCTAATGTAAAGCTATGCTAATGCAATGACTGCTGTTTTTCAGCTGGAAGTCTTTTCAAGTGTTTTCAATATTTTATCTCCCTGTTTCACTCACATTGTTTATATTTCAAAGGACAAAATGGAAAACAGAGTAGGTGACTAAATTTATTGCTTTGGATGACAGCTTTGGTGAAGAAAATAGGTTTTCATTGCTTTCTGAAGCTATCAAAGCGCAGTACTACCCTCCAAATACAACATAGCCCTCCTCCCCAGATGTGTAAAAATGTTGGCTGAGATTTTTGTCGTATCGACGAAAACAAACTGCTTGAGGAACAGCATGAACACATTTTCTTTCCTGAAATGTAGATACATCAAGCACAAGATGAAACTGGTTCAAACAACTTATTTGTGCTCTGTCTGTATCAATGTTAGATTTGATATCAGATCATTTTAAATTTTTTATTGTCAAAAAATAAAAAGCCTTGTGTTTTTCTAATGTTATGAATAACAATCCTCAAGTTCTTTCCCCCACCAATGACTTTTTTCTGATCAACCAACAGTAAAGGCACATTCATTCTTTTTCCTTAAAACTATGTTTTTTTCATTCAGTTTAAAGCTTGGATGGCTTTGAATTTCCTAAATTTTAATGAGAATAAAACTGCTGTTCTGCTATTCTTATGTAACTCTTTGTATGTTGGTGTTAGCCAGGCTGACCTCTCACAACCTCTGGTTCAGAAATCTGCAGTTTTCTTGTAAAACAGCATTAACATATTTCCCCAGACCTGGCTTCTTTGAATCTTTGTTTTAAATTGTATTTTAAAGTTTTATCATTGATCTATTCAGCCCTGAATGGGCAGGTTTCTGTTTACCCATCTGACCTCCTGCATCTAAGGATCATTTGCTTTTAGTTGTCTTGAGGCCCAGGCCGGTCCACAGGGGTGACCAGGTATTTTCAGGTTTTTCAGACGTCTCTCCTAAATCGTGAAACTGTCTGACTCTGCATTCTCTGACATTTTTACTCAAAAAAGTAACTGTTTTTGTTTATTTTTGTAATCTCTTGTGTTTCTTGTTGTATTTTAGTATCGGTTTTGTGTGCAGCATTTTGGCCAATGGGAGTTGTTTTTAAATGTGTTATGTTGACGTTTGATTTGATTTGATTTTTTATTGAGTCAAATCAGTCATCACATCCAAAGTAAAAAGTAGAACAAATGTAAATGATTTAGTATGACTTACAATCTTAGGATTGTGAATAAAAAAGGATGTCAAACTGTCACATAGTAAACTTTACTTGATGCTCTGTAGGATTGTCACTGTTTTTTTTTTGTTTCAATAGCATTTGATATCACACCTGACTGCATCTAATAAAATACACCTTAAACAACAGATTAGATACGAGCTTGTAAAGGGAATCAAAACAGCAAAAACGAAGAACCTAGCATTCCATTAAGAATGCACTAGCTGTAATGAATGAGGGATTGAGTTTCACAGAGCCAAACATCGAAGCAGTTTTAACAAGTTTATTTAAATAGTGAGTGCTGGATCTGGAGGTGCAGGACACGGGAATCAGGAGTTCTGAACACAGGAGAATAAGGTTAGTGGCTGGACTTAACAGTGGGACAAAACGTGAGGAAAGGAAAGCCACTAACCTTTTACTGAAGCGTGTGGGACGGACCGAACTCCTGAGTGACACGGAGAGCCTTGGATGATGGTTCGCTGCACTTCCGTGTTTGGCGGCGCTGCGCCGGGGATAATCCTTAGAACAGGCAGGGGTCATAAACAGAGAGGCTGAAGACAAAAACAGGTTAGCGGGACAAGGACTGTAGCGTGGTCGGGTTACACAGACGTGGGTCGGATCCAGGAGGTCAGAGGCAGAGACGGTGTCAGACGAGGGTGAGGCGAAAAGCAAAGGTCCAGAAGTCAGAGCGTGGGTCAGAACCAGGAAGACAGAATCCAAAGAGGTACCAGTCGGGGGCGAGGCAAGAGGCTTGAGTCCGAAGAGCAGAAGGAGGGTCGTAACRAGRCAGACAAGACGTAACATGAGATCGCTGGATAATTACTTGGTGTGAACCGTTCATAAATCTGGCACTGGTGCTGTGGTGGAGTGGAGCTTAAATACTGGTGACAGCAGGTGAGTGGAATGAACTTCATAGTGATTTCTGTGACGGGAGGGGTGAAGCAATGAGTGAATATTTGGCTGTGAGAAACTATGACATGACATGAGAGCAGGACAGACGTGATTCATGACACCAGCAGCACTTTATCCACAGGTTGGGCTGCCACAAATGATTATTTTTATAATCGATTAATCACCGATTATTTTTTTGATTAGTCAACTAATCAGATCATACATTAATTGAATATAAAACATAGAGCTTATCATGTCAGAATGCAGCTGCTATTATATAACCATGGTTAGATTTTAGCTATATGCTAACTAAAAATAATTGCTGTGGAAGGTAAGTTCTGCTCTGCAGATATTGCACAGGTTTCTCTTTCATTTTCTTAAAATGATTCCACACTTTTGAGCTCCGTTGTCAGGTAGCCATGATACCAGAGCCTGTCTGTATAATGTCTTGTGACGTCCACGGCCTACCCCAGTTACCACTACTGTGCATGTGTGTCAAGGACAGAAAGGCAGATGTGGCAGTGGAAGGTGTCAAAGCAGTTTGGAGAGAAAAACAAAGTAAAGAACAAAAAAAGAAAACGATTAATCGATTATTAAATTAGTCATCGATTATTTTAATAATCGATTAGTTGTCGATTAATCGTTGCAGCCCTACCCACAGGTTTAGATTAAATTCATCTTGGGTTGAGAAACATTAAAACTGTAGCCATTTCGGTAAAATCTTGAAAAGACTATTATGTGCAACAGTTTTGTATAATCTATTATGACGTAGCGTATGACTATGAATAACTGTCAGCTGTACTAAGTCCAAACCTGGTATCAAACCCAGGTCCTTCTTGCTGTGAGGCATCAGTGCTAACTACTGCACAGTTGGGCTCCCAATATCTTATCACTTGTCAAAATAATGTCTTTTAAAAAAATGAAGCTGATTTATTTTTACTGTTTTCATGCTCTGCAAAGTCACTTCATAGATTGAGTTCCAGAATAACCGCCTTGTTAAGATTCAGGCTCTTTATTTTATTTATTTATTTTTTCACTTCACTGCTTGACATCAACAGTGTTTCAGCAGTGGGCAAATAACAATGGCAGATCAGAAATCAAGGGAATGATGTGAGGCCATCAAGCCAGAAATAACTGCAACAGGATATACAATTTTATTGGTGGAGGAGTGCAGTGATGGAGTCCTGATCTGAAGCCACAGTTTGGAATTGAAATGAAAGGGAGCTTTGATTGCTCCCCTCCCCTCCTGTTCCTCACAGTGTGCAGCATGAAGAGTTGAATTGTGGGGGCTACAAATAAATAGTCAATGCCAGCTCTGTGATCTGGCAACCTCTAAAACGCCCAAGGGCGTACACTGCCCGTGTCGGGTAAGAATCTTAAGCATCAGATAAGATCAGATAAGATTCCATCTTCATCTTCTTGATTTCCATTCAGGGTTGTAGGAGAGCTGATGCCTGTTAGAGCTGGTCAGATAATGACTCACCCAGGTGAATGATCTGAATCCTTGAACAGAATCAGAACTCATGAGTCTCAAATTACCTGGATCCAACAAGTTCATGAGCAGCTAGCAGCAGAATCTTCCAAAACCTTGTCGACTTTGTCAGACCATTGATTTGGGTTAAAAACTCAAAAGAAAACTTTTTTTTATTTGCACCATAGGTATAAAATAAATTTGAAGCAAAGCTTTTGAAACAAAAATAAGACTTTCCTCGTACATATTTATGAAAAATAGGGAACAATGGATGTAAGGATTAAATGTAAGGATTTAAGAATTGTACAAACATTCATGTATAAAATAATGTTTCAAATACTGAAAAGATGAAGAAAAATAAAAATAACAAAAAAATAAGGGAAATTTTTGTGACTGATTAACTGAAATTCAGATACAATCTTATATACTGTTTTTTTTCTGATTGATTGCAATAATTTACTTTAACCAGAAAATAACCAAGAAGTCGACTCAAAGTGTCTCTCTGCTGCAGGATAAACATAGAACTGTTCACATTCCACTGTTGATGTAAAAGGGACCGCCCCCAGGGGTGTGACCGGAGCGTTCTTAAAGACTCTGGGTTATTAAGGACACAAAGGGCTGTAGCATAACCAGCAGCAAAACTTATGGCTTTTATTTTTATGATTAGACTCAGGGCCACACACACAAACAGTGACTCTGAGCGTGAGATGCAGTTTTTAGGTCTGAGAAATAAACCTTTTAATTGGGAACTGGGCTTGGCTTTTCTGCGCAATTATTCGGGCATCCATTTTTTTGCACACTTTCTAACAAAACCAGTAAATTAAATCATTGTTTAATCATCAACAACTATTATAAAAATGACAGCTTGCATCCTAGTTCCATGTTACATTAACCTGTTAACATAAAAATACTGAACATGTGAATAACAGACTGAACATAAATAACAAACTGACTGAACACATATAAAACTAAAACTGTAATCCTAATCAGATTGTGTGCTGTTCAAAATAGATAAACTACATAAAACTGATTAAACATTTTTATTTATTTTATGAAAATTATGTGGGGGTTTGCCTTAAAATATGACTAAAATGTGACTGGCCACGGGAAAACCAGCAACAAGTCTCCCTGGGGAAAAAATGAAGACATGGCAATTTGAATGTTGTTAATCTGTGAACAAGATTAGGGAGAAAACAGGCCTCAAAGTTTCAAAGGAATTGCCTCCACCAGAGGACGCTTCCTGGGGGTGTTAACAATGGCTGTTCATTCACATTAATTTGCATTAACCCCACCCCCGAGCACTGACTGTCCACACAGTTAGGCTCTAGGAAAGTGTGCAGACAAAAGCTCAAAAGGCTAACAAGACAGAAGCTTGATTTTTGTAACAGCACGAGCATGATTATTATTTAAAAGGTACACACAATTTTAATTCAAGTCTATTTCACACCATCATTCTTATCTATGATTAAAATAACAAGTGCTAAAATGTAAATAGTTGTTTTACTTTGTAAAACGACTTGTTTAACTTTCTAGCAGTTCTAGAGCAAATTTATCTGGGGAACAAGAAGGGGCCGGTGTTTTTTTGTTTTTTTTCATAGGGGCACACAAGACAAAAGCAAAAAGTGCAACACTTTCAGTTTCATTCCTTTTTTTTTTTTTTGTTTTGTTTTGTTTTATTAAAGGGATCCCCATTTACCAGTAGTTGTGACATTGGACTTTATATAATAAACATACTGTATACTTTAACTGTAAAATAAAGACTGTAAACATACTGTAGGATGTTCAGTTTTTATAATTTTTAAACTAAAAGTTTAAAAATATATTACATGGACAGGGCCAACTTATTTACATGCAAAGCATTCTGGGTAAATGATGATGTCAACTTGGTCATCAGTGCGAGGCTGCTAGTGAGCTATATCCACCCTGAAGCTTGATCTTGGACAATATCTGACAATCGGCTCTTTTAAATGAAACCAGAGAGCGTTGACAGAGAGAAGGTAGAAATGACTCAGCCTGTAACTGAAAATATGGATGGAGGACAACAGAGCTGCTTCATGGAGGAAGAACCTCAGCTTAGCCTGTTAGCTTTAGCCTTAGCCCCAATGCTATCACCATATATGTATTAGCTCAGCGCTACACATTCTCCTCTCGTCACTGAGGTCCTCCATCCGCATGACAGAGAGGGGAACACAAAAATGACTCAGTCTTCAAGGATGGAGGACCTCTGTTTAGCTTGTTTGTTGCTCTAGGACTGAGCTAATACATATAAGGCACAATAGTGTGGGCGCTAGCGCAAAGGCTAACAGGCTAAGCTGAGGTTCTTCTTCCATGAAGCAGCTCTGTTGTCCTCCATCCATATTTTCAGTTACAGTCTGAGTCGTTTCTACCTTCTCCTCTCTGTCAACGCTCTGGTTTCATTTAAAAGAGTCGATCATCAGATATTGTCCAAGATTAACCTTCAGGGTGGATATAGCTCGCTAGCAGCCTCGCAACAATGACCTATCCACGTCATCATTTACCCAGAATGCTTTGCATATAAACAAAATGGCTCCGTCCGTGTTAAAATATATTTTAAAAAATTTAAAAAACTAAACAACCTACAGTATTTTTACAGTCTTTATTTTACAGTTAAAATAAATGTTTATCAAATAAAGTTTAATGTTACAACTAATCGTGGATCCCTTTAAACTAAAACAGTAACCAGGACCAATTTTAACAGGAGCACTGCCCCCTGTTCTTTACAGTTTAGGACCACCCCTGTTCCCCAGTCCTGCAGCTGCAGAATGGACTCTCATTGGATCGGGTGGTGGAGCTGATGCCTCTCAGCAAGAAAATCACCAAACCAAATACCGGCCCAGGGACCTTTCTGGGTAGAGCTTGCATGTTCTCTCCGTGCATGCATGGGTTTTCTAAGTCAGTCTGTGTCCTGCTTCCTCCCACAGACCAAAAACATGCATGTTAGGCTAGCTGGTAACTCAAAATTGTACCTAGGTGTGAGTGAGAGAGTGAATGGTTGTCTCTATTTGTCTGTGTGATGGACTGGAGACCTGTCCATAGTGTACCCGGCCCCTTGTACAGTGATTGGATATGGGCACCATGTGACCCCCGTGACCCTGAAAGGATGAAGCAGCTTAAGATAGTAGTAAAATTAAAATCAGTGACAAAACAATGTGCTTAATTCATGGAAAACAGAAGCTGTTTTTAAGGATCACAACTTAAATCTGCATCATCAGGCTAACAACATTTATACGTCCAGGAAAGGAGCAGTCAAAAGTAGTTTTCAGATATCTAACACACACATTTTTTTAAAACAGTAAGCTATTCTTTGATGGAGAGTTTATCAAAGAGTGTTTGGAGAACTCTGCTGCATTAATGTGCTCTATGGGAAAAGAAGAAAGAACTTTCCACACAAGAGAAGACAGCAAACCTAGATTCAGATTCTCCCTCACTGATAATCACCTGCAGCTATCCTTAACATATAATTTCATCATTCAAATCCAACTAAATTAGATTTGTTTTCCCCCACAGGAGAAAAAAAAACATTTATTTTATGTAGTTAATTTGAGTTAATCTGATGCTGGTGTTCTAAATACTGCTAAATATGCAAATATTATTTCTGTTGGTTGTGTTTGTGGCAGAGAAGGTGCAGTCCATTTGTGTGAGTGTCGGGGGTGGGGGGTCTTTTCCTAACAGGACAATGGTTCTGAGATGTAAAATAAATATGAAGCTGAGTTTTTTTTTTGTTTGTTTTTTTTTTAGATTTTCTCTGTATGGTTGTACTGTGGTTTGCTTCTCTTCGTGATAACCAGCTCCATCTTCTCCACAAGAATATAGAAGCAATTCTCTCTACATCAGACCAGCAAGTCTTCTGATATGAAGAGTCATCATTGTCAGATATCAACCCACCACTGCTGTGTTTTCTGTAAACAATATCACATGTATCAATATTGCAAAAAAATGGCAAATTTGTTGCTGCTGCAGCCTCACTGACTTTTCAGTGTAAACAAAAAGCTATGCTGCTGTGTTTTGAATGGACAATTTTTAAAACACCCAACCTAATTGTAAACTGCATTCTATGTGCATTATTTTGTTGCACACATAGTGCCCACCTCAGCCCTTCATATATCATCTATATATTCTACTGGAGTACACTTTTGAACTGAATTTAGGCAGTTTTGGACTAGTTTTTTTACTAAACCAAATCGCAAACTTAACTTAAAATTGAAGTCACAACACTGCAAACCTGACATGAAAAGTACTAAATCTTGACAAAGTGGCGATTTCAAAACTAGATCCATGATTATTGTACAAATAAGACAAAAACAGACTTCAAATTTGAGAAAACAAATGAAAAAAAGTCACACTCCAGATGAAAGTATTTTTCGTTTGCTTGTTTTTTAGTAATTTTAGAGCACAATACACAAGCTACTTATCAAATGTCACACAATACCTCTCTCATATGGGTGTCCGCTCAGGTATCATCTGTTGCTAGGAGACGACAGGAGTGTCACCCTCAGTTCAACAGGTGGCTGATAGAAAATTTTTATTTTCCTTTCTTTGTTTTTAAGAAAATTTAGGTACATCCTAGTAGAGTAGTTTTAAAGAATGCAGTTATACAAAAGATGCTAAACATTAAAGGGGCAATATTATGTGTTTCTCATGCATATATTTAAATTCTATACCATAATAAAGTAACTATGTCACCTTTAGTTGTTAATAAAATGCTGTTTAAATGTGTAAATAGACATAAAACTTGACTTCTCATCAAATATGTTTCTAAATGCCTTGAAATGATCCTCTGTCTCTTTAAGAACCTCCTTCTGCTTCTCTCCCACTCATTTCAGCATGGGCCGGGTGGGTGTGTGTGCTCTGTGATGAGGAAGCTCGGCTTAGACACAGCCCAGAGGAGGAGCTGATCCCTAAAGGTGGTTCTAGGTCCAACTGGTCGTTTTTGCTCCCCTTCCTGGCTGCCACAGGACACCACAGCATTTCTCAAACATGCATTAATGAGTCAAAGCAAGACTCTGGGCATGTTTGAGAAGAGAGGATAACATTATAACATAATATAAAATTCATAAAAGTTGATTTTACATGATATTGCCCTCTTTAAACAATAGTGGTTTAAAAATAAAAATAAAATCCGTCCATCTTCACACCAGCTCAGGCTCCTTCCCCACCAGAGAAGGTGACATTCCACGTCCCCAAAGCCAGCTTCTGTAGCCAAGGATCGGACCGACAAGGTCCCCGCCTCCGACCACTGCCCAACACACATTGCACCCGAACCCTACGCCCCCCACCCCTCCCCCACAGGTGGTGAGCCCATTTCAGGCTGTGCCCAGCTGGGTTCTATGGGTAAAAGCCTGGCCACCAGGCGCTCGCCAACGAGCCGCACCTCCAGGCCTATAGCTCCAGAGTGGGTGAGCTCCTGGGTGAGGGAACTCCAAGTCCAACTGTTGCATTCATCATAGGGGTCTTAGGGCTGCACTTTGTCTGATCCCATAGGACCTGTTTGCCATGGGTGACCCTTCAGGGGGCATGAAGCCCCTGACAACATAGCTCCTAGGATCATTGGGACACTCAAACCTCTCCACCATGATAAGGTGGCCACCTAGGGAGAGGTAAAATTCAACTGTTTTCTATAGATCTTGCATTTGACTAGAAATCGGTCCATGATCAATTGTGATTGACTAATGGGCACCCCTGTGTCAGAAAATCTCAGACATTGGTTTTACAAACAAAACTGTTTTCGTTTCAGGTTCAGAGAAAATTCACAATCAAATGAGATACATCCATCCCCTCTTCATCTTTGCTTCGTTTAATGCCCTTTTCTTGGTTTGCAGGGGAAAGTTTTAGTGATTAAAGGAGGAGGATCAGAACACTCACGCAAAGAAAAAAAATCACTTTGAGAAAATCAGGTTGAAAGGCTTCGTCTGTCCACCCTCACAACACCAACACCAGTGTACTTTTAGTCAAGATAATTACACGGAATTGCAGGGTGCGGAAATACAAATGTTGTTGTTGATTGCAGAGGACAAATATTTCCAGGAGGATTGGCTCATTTTATTTCAGCCACACAACACTCTCATTTACGGAAAAAAAAAACATTAGGGTAAGAGAGACAAATAGACAGTGTTTCAGGACCTGAGTTTCACTGGGTAAGCAGCAACTACAAAGAATACAGATAGATTTAGGTGACATTTTAAACACTGGGTTTTAAATCAAACACAGATCTGGATTTGGGAAAATTGTTTGTGAAACAAAGTTGTTTCTCATAAAAAGGCACGATTACATGCAAAAATAAAACCCAGTAACAACTGTACAAATGAAAACAAATTTGTACTCCTATGGCTCATTGAAACTACTACAAAAACTACATTTCTAGTGAAAATTGATTCACTTAAAAGCAGTTGTCTAATGTCTAATGTTACAACATACATCTGCATGCCTTCATAGGAGGCCTATTTAATAAGTGGCTTAATGATCAGATACAGCATTTTTAAAAAAACGACTGGATTACAAAACTGATTTGTCTGTATATGATTTTAAAATATACAAATCAAAGCCACTTCTGTACCTTGAGCATCATATTAATCTAGTAGTAGTCTGCCTCTGTCAAACAGGTTATCTTTGACAAATCATGAGAACAGAAAGGGGTGGGATTTGTTTAATGGTCTATGCTGGGATTGCAGAAGGAAGTGTAAAATGATTTAAAAAATCTTGCTCAGAAAAAAAGATTGGTTTGAGAAAGTCAGCCTGAAAGACTTTGCTTGGTAGTAGTTGAGACTGAATGTACCCCGCCTCGTGCAAAATAACTCTTGGATGTAGGTATCAGCAACCCCCTGCAACATGAAAAAGGAGAAGAGGGTAAAGAAAATGTATAGCTGAGTCTGATCTCAACACACACTACTTATTGACTAAGATTGGTTTTAAAACTTTGCCATTAGATATTGAAAACAACACTTCAGTGGTTGTAATTATAGTAGGTTTTGGGTCTGGTTATCAGCAACACACATTATTTTTCCAAAAGGTAATCACTCACCCAACAAAATCCTTGAGTTCAAATTACTTCCATGGCCACAGGTGTATAAAATCAAGCACCTAGGCATGCAGACTGCTTTTACAAACATTTGCAAAAGAATAGATCACTCTCAGGAGGTCATGTATTCCAGCATGGTACCATGATGAGGTGCTGCTTAACTGCTTAACTGACATCAAAACCTTGGTGAAGCACAATTTTCTCAAATTAAACACTGACAGAACTGATGAAGGGAAATTGTGATCAATAAATGGAAATCTCAATAATATTGCAGAAAACCAGTTGAATTTGTTCTAAGAAAAAGCTTTTTTCTTGTCTCTCACTCCAGTCAGTCCCAGCAGCACACAGCAGTCAGGCCTCAGAGTGAAATCACCTTGGTCTTATATGAAACCAAAACAAAACAGCCCAGTCTGTCCAGCTGAATCTAAAACAGAGACTCCATCAAAACTTCTAAACTTCTGCTCATACAGTATAATAATGTTTTGAAGGGGCTTTAGATCTCTGTTGTCAAGATGAAAAAAGATGAGGAGACGTCGTTTTTTGGCCAGCCGAAGAGGGAGTTTTTATTGAGTTCAGCAACACGTTTCAACCGACAGAAAAGACATCCAAAACTGAACTGACGTATTTAGAAACCAGACCTTTTTATACCCAAGCTGTTTTCATAACACAAATTCTTTTTTTTTTTTCTTTTTATACCCAAGCTGTTTTCATAACACAAATTCTACGTAGTCAAAAAAGGGTGGGCATTTCCCAGAACTGGGCTGGAAATTTAAGACCACCCAATACACACTTATTAAATCTATTTGTGGACTGTTTGATGATGTCAACTTTTCCAGAATGTTCTACCAGATGTTTATGCGACGCTTGTTTTAACCTTTTGTTCCTACACGTACTGCTAGAATCCTCAACAGTTTCAACATTTTAATATATATATCTCTTCCTGGTTCCAGCCCTGAAGGTGGTAACTTTTACGTCAGACGTTAGAAATGTAACAAACTTTGGTTTATGAAGACAGAGAGAACCCATGATAAGACACACCAACTCTCATCCACTGTTTTAAACCTTATGGCTGCAATGATCAAAAGCTAGAAAAACACAAAACTGGATTTAGTCAATTGGTTACAAAATTTCCTTCCCCAGCATAATCCTCATTGGTCCAAAAAGTGCCACCAAGTCCACACAAAACTTCTGCCTCAACATTTATGACAACTCTCTCACTTCATCTCCACTCCACCTTAACCCAGAATGCATTCTTCCATCTCAAAAACATAGCAAGACTCAGCCCATCACTCACCATCTCCATTGCTAAAACCCTAATCCATGCCTTTGTCACATCCAGAATTGACTACAGCATTTTGTACCATACACCATCCAACAAACTTCAATATGTACAAAATGCTTCTGTCTTCCTCCTCACACACACATCTGTTCCCGTTTAACACATCATCCCTGTCCTGTGGAACCTCCACTGGCTCCCTGTCACACTGCACATCCATTTCAAGATCCTCCTCATCATATTCAAAGCTCTCCATTATCTGGCCCCTCCACACCTGACCAACTTAATCCACCATCACACTCCTTGCTCCCTCTGCTCCTCCGTTGCCAACCTTCTATCCCTCCCCTGTTGGACCAAGCCCCAAACATGAATTATTATACGGTCACTAGACCTTTAATATTTCTATATATGTTAGTTATACTAGTTAGTTATGTTCACGGCCCCCTGCAGAGCATAGGTCATCTACAAGCTTTTTCATTGCATCCAGTTCTGAGCCCAATTGCCTAACTTTATATATCACTTCATATCAATCTCACCAGACATTCACTTTTACAGAACATTTTATAACAAAACTCTGCAGTGCTATGATCTTGTGTTTTCAGTGCTAACAAAAATCTTTCTCATGTCTGAAATGTAGAGAAAGTGTTTTTTTGTTTCCAAGCAAGCACAATATTGAAAGTTTTTTAGAAGGGAGAGAAGACTGGGTGAAGTGGCTAAAAATGCAAAATTATGCAAAGCTTTTTTTAATTTCAAAAGGTCCAGCAGAGTAAAACATTCAGCTCAATAGAAATACAGCAGCATGCAATACAATACATTAGATTCTTCCCATTGGGGAAATTTGTTTTGGGCTCAGTACTGTAAGAATAGCTTCCATGACAAAAGATCAATACATAGACAACAAAAACACTCATTTTCTGCACAGGCTTAATCCTGTTCATGGTTGCAGGGGAGCTGGTGCCTAACCCAGTTGTCGCTGAGGGAGAGGTGGGATTCACTTAAGACAGGCTGCCAGTTGATCACAGAGCAGCTTCCACACAGGAAAGTCCAAGCTGAGTTTCAACTAAAGAACTTTGCACTGTGACATTGGTGCTGACCACCGCATCACCTGCAGCTCATAACAGAAACTGACTAATCTACCTTAATCCTACATAATCATAATAATCACCAAACATAATCCAGTCTCACACTAATTAGTACCATATTTAAAAGGTGCTAAACAAGAACATTTCTGAAGGTTGCTGCTCAAAATTCCAACATAACCTTCTAAAAATATGTTAAACCTGCATCACCATGACAACCACTTGTGTCTGTCACTCCCTGATTGCTATTAAAAGCAGACAGAAACAAAGTACACTTTAGTAATGTAAGCAAACCATAAGTCAGATGTGAAAAATGTGTTTTGAACAGTGAGCAGATGAAGACTAGGTAAGTTTTTATGTTTCTACAATGTTTTAAGTATAAAATGAGACTAATTTCCTGTTATGAAAAGAATATTATGAGCACAAATATAACATAATCTGTGTAAACATGGCTTTGCACTTGACATTCTGGGAGGAATTTGTGCCATGATCTGTGTATTTTGGTTAGCAGCTTCATGGTTCTTTGTGTTTTTGGATTTAGGTTGTTTTTTGTTTTGTTTTGTTTTTTTGTATGTTGGATCTTTGTTATTTTTATTTACCTGATCAGTCTCAGTTCAGTTCAGTGTTTTCTTGCTCAGCTTCAAGCTCCTGCTCCACCCACTGTCTGTCTCTCTGCAGGTTGGATTTATTTACTCTTTGTGAGTCTGGCATTAACTGTCTTCTGTAAAGTGTGCATTTATGATTTCTGTATTCTGTTTTTGGTATTCACAATGAGTGCTTTGTGTTTCTAGTTTAAAAATAAAGTTTTAGTTTTCATTTACCCCTTGCCTCCGTCTGCAATTTGGGTCCATCTGAAAACTATATGCCAAACCTGACATATAAGAGAAAACTTCAAATCCACTGTCTAGAGCAACAGTGAGCTACACACAGGGTGAAAAAAAGAGTTGTGAGAGTAAAAAAATGTTTATTTGCAAAAGATCTGAAAATTTCAAAGTATTAGTGTAACATCTGCTGTCATTTTCTCCCTTCATGACAACAGCAGACATGGAAAACATGTTTTCTATTGCAGTTTTTGGACAGCTCGCTGGCTAAACGTGAAGCAAAAGTGGAAATAGACTTGTTACACAGTGTTTTAAGTTCTTCAAGACAAGGAAGAGCTGTTTTTGTGGCCATGGTAATATGTACTCCCCCTGTTGGCAATAATTGGTACTACCGACTCCTCCAAATATAGACTTTTTAGGGCATTAAAAATTCTGCTTTATGGACACTTTCTGTTAGGTTTATTGTTTGTATCAATGCGCGAAAACCAACGTGAGCTCTTAAAGTGCAGGAATATCGCTCAGCAAAACTTGTGTCCAACAGAGGTTGACTCTCCTTGACCTCCCTTGCTGCCTCCATGTGTCTTCTAAATGATCCAATGGGGACAGAACATGCATCATTACCAAACTGAGCTGCCTTGTGATGTGGCTTAATAAAGCTAATGTTCTCTCATCTTGACCACATCTTCTCTTATCCTCCTCCGTTCATTCCCACACTTGCCTCTCAGTGTGTTTTGGCACCACTTTGTTGGAATTTTTCTAAATTTGGCTGAAAGCATGCGACTTGTCCGATCATTTGAGAGAGTGGCAGATAATGTAAATAATATGTAAAATGTCATGAGTGGAGATTGCCATTGCCAAATCTTCCGTGGGTTTTTTTCACTGTGGAAAACCCTGCGTAAGGGAGCAGCTGCAAGAAAAACAATAACAACTGTAAAAAGTTGTTTTTATGCTTATGCACTGCCATCCTTAAAGGCACAGTGTGTAGGATTTTGTCAAGTCATTTAGCCGAAACTGAGATAATCACTAATGACAATAATAAAAAAAACATGTCTAATCATTGCAGACAAAAGACCTTGTTTTATTATTTTTACCTTATAAAAAGCTGTTTATATCTTCATGGTCGCGGGTTGCCACTACAGGCAGCCGCCATCTTGCACCGCCATCTTGTCTACGAAGGCTCATGAAGGACGAACTGCGGTGGCGGCGTCAAAAATGGTTTTAGTTGTAATACTATAAATGTAATATTTGTTGTCTGTCATTGTAGCTGGGATAATTTTACTTATTAAAGCTCATAATCTTACCACTTGAAACATCACTAGCCCTGAAGCTGCTGGTAGACATCGMGGTTGGAATTATCAAAGGTTTTTGACACCTGAGAGACACCGTAGCAACTCCTTTGTGTTTGGAAGTAGGGGGTGGGGGTGGGGGGAGGACCAGGGAGGATGTTTCAACCACTCAACCACTAGATGTCGCTGAAAACAAAAAAATCTGACACACTGTGCCTTTAATAAATTATTTGTATAACCTTTACTCCAGTTTTAACAGACATTTTGCAGATCCTATTTAGCATTATGCAACCTTTTTTTTAATATAATTTGGGACAAATAGGCTACACAGAAATCCCTTTACTTCTTGAGACTCTATTTTTCTCCCTCTCACAAAACTTTATGTAAAATACATACTTTACTTTATCTAATATTCAAAGGGGATAAAAAATCATTTGTCAAATGAAGCTTTCTGTATCTGTAAATCCACACCTAAGATTAACTTTTCAAACACCTAAAAAAAGGTAATATAATAGGGTTCCTTGTACTTTTACTTCGCATCACACGAGTGCGTTCAGCTCTGCACTCAGTGATGAGTGTAGACCAAAGACCTACAGCGGAGACCTTGTCCAGCCTTCAGCAGCTTTGGTTGCACAGTCTGATGCTTGTCAAGCACAAAGTTCATTCATGTTTCATAGCGAGGTGTAGCAGTCTACGCAGGATGGCATCCTGGAGCACAAAGAGGTCACACAGCCAGCAAGGGTGCCTTGCACCATACCTGTCTGATTACCAATTACTGCTGTGCCTTCCAGCCCAGGTTTGAGCCAAACAGCCGGTTCCATCTTAATGAGGCAAAGGGTCACTGCTGTGCAGCTGACGTCAGCATTCCAAATACCAGAGTGTGTCAGCTTGTGGTTGAAATGATGACAACACCAGCAAGGAGCAGAGAAAAAGTGAGAATACTAAACAATATTGTGAACTGAATGGAAAAAGATAAGATAAAAAAGACAGATGATGGTGTTACCTACTTTATTTGCTCCTCTCCTCTCTCTCTTTCTGTTAGAATCACTCAAAGGTTTTACTCATTTATTTCATCCCATCCTGACACAAGTTAGAGATGCTCCATATATTATGGCTTCCAATTAGAGTGAGTTAAAATGTTTCCTTTAATTTGATCACTGTGCTAATAAATGGGGCAAGACATTTTAAAAAGTGTTTCTGAGCAAATGAAGTAAACTCTGAATCTGTTCTAATGTTAAACCGAGAAAAAAAAATGCTTTTGCTGGAACTTTAACTCACAAATTCTTCTTTTGCACCATGAAGCACCATGAAGTCATGTATTTTGTTATTTGTGTTATTTTTCTGTCATCTGTTGCAACAGTAGCTCTAAATAAAGCGACAGCTCAATGCTTATATGCTCATACTTTTTAATTTCAGTGAAACATTTAGTAGTAAACACATATGACTACTACTAAAACCAGCTATTTGGAACATACCATGGTGATGCTTTGCCTCCACTCTTGTTCTATGAGCTTGAATGGTCATCCGTTATCTCCTTTATATGGTCGTCAAGCTGTATACTAAAAATGAGCAAGACATCAACTCAGTTATCTACTAAACCAGGATATACTAAACCAGGATGTTTACGACTTTGGAATGCCATTCAGAGAGTATAAATGTGGTCAAATGGTATCCAAGAGAGGCAAGGTGATCACAACTGAAAGGGTTAAATTATCTGAAGGTAACAGTGCAGATGATCAGAACAGCTACACCTTGGAATCCCACAGGAAAGTGACAACCGCAATGAGCCTGCAAGGAAGTCAGTCACACCTAAGTATCTACAGAGAGTCTGACCAGTCCTGAAGAGCCAGCTGAATGGCGAGAACAAGATCTGAGTCATCAACATGAATGCAGTGCCAGTCATTGGATACCTTGCTGGTATAACTGTCTGGCCAAAGGAGGAGATTGAAGCCACTGATATCAAGCCATGAAAGCTACTCTAAATATTCAGGACTAGCTCAAAGACTCCTCAAATCACAGAAATTTACATACGTTTTTATTAAAAAGCCTTTTTTTTTAGCAGGGCATGTATGCAAGACTGTTTGGCAGGAGGAACAGCAAATTATTAGGGGAGGCACTGTCCCCTGTCAACTCATGCCAAGTCAGCTCCTTACATAAAGCTCCATCTCAAAGCAATGGTGACTGCAGAACTTCTTTTTCAAGGGTGGCATTGAAAAAACAGGGGTGTCACACCAAAACTAAAATCATAGCAGCAATTCTTTTTTTAAATGACAGTGTGAAAACTCTGTCAATATAAGAGTGAAGGATTTGCCATCAGATGTGGTTCAGTTTGTTATTTCACAGATAATATTACCGATTATGTGACATCCATAGACCAGAACCAACTATGTGGAATTCCACAACAGTTCTGTTTTCAATGTGTTTTATATTTTTACGCATGGAATGCTATAAGTTGTATTTACATCAGGCTATTGCATTGGCATCAAAAGTATTTGTAATGTTGGGGAGGACACATTGGTGGGGGGGGTCTGGGGATCCTCCCACAGAAGATTTAAAAATTTGGTATGACAATTCTCCTATTAATCAGGTGGAATGAATTTGTTTATCAACAATGTCGAGTTATTTTTTTTTTTTGGGGAGGGGGGGGGTCGGAGATTTGATCCAGCAACCTTTTGCCTGAGAGGCACCAACTCCACCCCACTAATGGCGCCCCTGTCTCAAAGTTTCAGAGTAGTCTCAAAAGTATAAGAGTAGTTTTGTTGGGATTGTGTTGTCTGTTGTTCTGTGTTTTTCCTGTGTCACCACCTCTCAGTTCTCCTCAGCTTGTTTCCATGCCATTTCTCAGTTTATCATCCTCACCTGTCTGCAATCACCAATCAGTCCTCCTCCCAGGTGTTCGTCATTTCCTCTCTCCCTCTGTTTGTTTAAATACTGGTCATGTCCTTCATTTCCTCACTGGATCATTGTTTGGTTAACTGTCTCGTTTCTCCTTGTGTTCCTCGTGTCTTTGTTTTATTTAGCTGCCCTGACAACACTTTGTTTTTGTTTAATAAAATCCTTTTTCACTTTATCCTCCGTCCAGATCTGGACTCATTCACGCACCAAAACCTGACAAGTTTTTTTTTTTGAGTAAATTTGCACTGGAACCATTTTTGACCCTGTTATTTTAGGTTAAACTCTGATTAGACTTAGATATTCCTGTAGGAACAACAGAATATTTTTTTAATGAGTAGAAACTTAAAAGAGGAGTAAAATGTTGAAACAGGCTTATTTGTTTAGAACAGAAGTATAAGCCCTGCTTAACATAGATTGCTCAGTGTCTGCTTCAACTGTTCTACAACATACACCAGGGAAATGAGGTTTATTTAATCTACAATAATATCAAAAATGACCAGGGGCTGTTTGAGTTATCAAAGCAGTGAGTCAGTTAGCTGAGACTGACTTCAGCCATGAGTGAGTAAGCACAATAGTTTAGGAAACAAACAGACTTCAGGTCAAGAGCAAGCAGGCTGACTCTTGTCAGTTGTTCTTTTAACCACATACTACGTAGATCATAAACACGCGCTCAGATTAACTGACTTAAAAGCATCTGCCTCAGGACGGCTCCTCGGGAGGATAGCAGTGAGCCGACACGGGAAGAAGGGCTAAGACCGGGATGAAATGAGAGAACAAAAGTGTTTAGGCAGAACAAGTACAAAGCTGAAAGAACATTTGAAGGACACTGAGATGTGAACCACAGTGTATTTAGCTTGGAGACTAAAACTGTGGAATGGAGATGAGAATAGGAGAAGGAAAGTGATTAAATGCCTATCGACCAGCCTCTGCAACTGCCACCTAAATTATATTAACACATGTTTAATTCAAGTCTAAGGACAGAGGTGGGATACAGCCACAGGGAGTAAGGTGGGACGTGTGAGTGTGTGTGTGTGTGAGGGGACGGTGGGATCCTATTGTCAGTGTTGTCGTGGTCAGTCAATTTTGAATGTGTAGCCACCACAATATGATGCTGGCACCTGTGGCAGCTCTAGGGTGGTGACACAAAGTGGCGGCTGATACTAGCAAAAAAAAAAAAAAACACCCTGCCACTCCTCCCAGCCGAGGAGAAAGAACAAAATAGGGAGAGTGGATATGGTCAAAACTGACACTGGTCATCAGAGTCTTCCATCAAGCGTCATTAAAAAGCTACTTAACAAGCTGCTTAATGAGTAGCAGCTGATATAATCTCTGGAGGAAAGTTCTACGAAAAGACTACTGCTTTGAAACCATTTTTTTATTTTATTTTTTACTAGTTCTGTACTGGAGGCTCGGTGTTATTTAAACTCTTTACTGTGCTATCTCATAAAAAATACAATTTATTCAATATAATAGTTAAATATAATAGTATAAAACAATGTGTAGAGTCTAAAAAATTCTTTTTTAGTTACTTAAATTGCAACATTTACAAGTGTGAATAGGATGCATGCATTGCAACATTTTTGGTTGTAAAAGCATGATTATTGACTGCAACAAGGATAAATTAATCAGTTGTAGAAGTGTCCAGTATGAAAGTTTCATTTTAAATCCATCAAGCCATTCCTGGGTTACTTTACTAACAGATAGACAGAGTTGACTCCAAAAAACCTTTGGTGGTGGCAATAAAATAAAAATAGGCTGAGTTTATTTTTGGAAAAAATGTGAACGATGCCTAAAGGAGAGATTTCTATCGGCATCCTTTAGTAAACTCTAATTTATAGTTTTTTGTTTCATATTCAAGTCAGCAATTACTTGTTTGTTTTTAAATCAAACGCTGACTATCTGGGGCTCCCGTCAGCGTCTAAAATAACACACACTGCTCTATAAATGCTTGCGACGAGAGTGTGCCGAGTCACCATGTGATTATCCTGTCATGATTATGGCAACCAAGACTAAACGTTTCTCTGGAAATAGCCACTATTTGATATTTCCACAAATATCCTCAGCTCACTGTAGCTGTCATAGCCACCCACCCCACCCCCTGCCCCCTCTCATGTCTACTCGTGCATTCTCTTCTGTCTTTTTTTTCTCTCTCTCACTCTCACTGTGAGTGAGAGCATTCATCTCAGGCAACACAAAGTGTTGTTTTGATAAAGGAGTGGAAACACAGATCAGTCTTTCACAGATCTCCCTGTGCTGACAAAAAGCATTCTGGACTCGACATTTCAGAATCAGTCAGGAACCTTGTTGTTTCCCGAGGCTGTTGACAGGCAGAAGATTCCTAAATCAAATGAAGGTTAGACACATTACTGTCATTACAGGAAAAAACACATGAACACGATGAAATCATACTTGTGAAAACACGTTAAATTTACGAGGTACGTGTGTAAAACTATTGTTCCACATTTGTTTTTATGTAGACATTTTTATTCGAAATATGAACATCACTGTCAGGAACTGTATATTTTTGATTGATTTTATTTATTTATTTTGTATCTGTTCATTGCATTTCTTTTATTTCTTGTTTCTATATTTTGTTTATGTGTTCCAGTTTTCCCTTGTATCAGCTGTCATTTTCTCTTCAGTCGCTCTTTTGTTTTGAACTATCCTTATTTTCATTTATTTGCTAACCTTTATTTAACCAGGCAAATCATTGCAGAGCATTTAAGATCACTGATCTCTTTTTTAAAGGAGGCCTGGGCATGAAGGCATGTTTTCGACTGTAAGAAGAATCTTGAGTGTCTAGAGAAAACCCACGCAAACTTTAGGAGAACATGCACACTCGTCACTGAAAGAACTCAGGCCCAACCCGGGTCTTGAATCTAGGACAACAGAACTAACTAAGCTACTGTCCTGCCCAAAATTTCTCATCTATGGATCCTTGTATAGTCTGCATCCTTTGGTGCATTTTTCACTGAAATCACTAAAATGTCATTTTGAGCTCTTTAGCAATTTTTACACAATCACAGTTTAAACTTGATTGTGACAGGGCTTCCCATGAAATGTTCAACTGACAGCTGATGATGTCAAACACTGACTTTCAAATTTTCCTCAAACTTTTTATTTCCAAACTGTTCTTACTCCTATCTTTTTTAATGCATACCAATGAAATACTGTAGAAATGCATAAAGTGAAGTAAATACAGGAGACAGAAAAATGTAAAAGCAACACATGGAAATAAAAAGACTTGTGGGAAAATGTATATCAAAATAAGTAAGTATAATCATTTAATAGACACATGCATGTACAAGTAAAAGGAAAAATGAAAAATCTATCTTTTTAAAAACAGTAAAATGTAAATTATGTGGTAAAATGTATAATTTATTGGAACTAAGCTGGAAAAATAAATATGAATGCCAATTAAATTATAAAACATGAGGTAAAGTTCTCCTTTTTAAATTTAATTGGTGCTTTTCATGTGTATTTATTTATTTATTGGTCCATTTCTGCTTTTATTTCTAATTATGTCAGAAATTGGTCCTCCATAATAAAGGCTGTAATAGTTTAGTGATCAGGACCAGAATATTGGATTTCTGAGTCTGCAGGTTCAGACCCTGCAGACTCAGACCTGCAGTTTTAATTATTGCGTAGGTGTGTATAGATATCACAGCCTGTACACTTATTTATATGTGATTATATGCTGCCAACTGAGGGAAATGGAACATTTTTTGTGACAGAACATCCTGGAAAGCAAAGCATCAACAGTGGTGATCATTATCCTGAATCTACTCTACATCACAGGTGGCCTCCCCCATTGCTTTTTATTTGACTTTTTTCTCCAAATCCATCTTCTTCTCACTCACCAGGTTTCAGTACTGGTCTTCATCTTATTCATTTTGACCATTTTCTTTTGCTTTTTGATGAGGTCAATTTGACAAGGAGCCTGTCCCGTCAAACTACATATCCATCAAACTGTCCTGTACCAAAGCAGCAGAATTTTGTAGTGGCACATTACCCTGAAAGCATCTTGTGTGACCTTGCTCAGGTGTTTCTACAGAGTGGGTTGCTATGGCAATTGGGAGGCAGGGGACTGTATTTGAGGACAGGAAAAACACAAGATGAAGGGAAGAAGATGGGCACAGTTTTATACGGCTAAGTCAGGAAGCTGCAAACATTTTTAATGAGGCTGTTGCATGACGGAGCTTTGTTGTAACACCCACAATGTGCTAATACTAAATGTCTTTATTCAGTCTCTGATATCAAGCCTCAGAGGCCCACAGCAGTTTAGTTCTTATAAGTACTTTTCACTGCACAGGGGTGTTACTCAACATAAAGCTTTATTGAAACAATGGGACACTCATTACAGAAGCTGATCTCTCACTGGGTTGCGACTTGGCAACTAACTGGAAACTCCAAATTGCAGGAAAAAAGACAAATCTTCAGTTGCAGTCTCGATGAATTGAGTGCTTGTGATTAAGCTTGGGTGTAAAAATCTTCAATTTACATTTTGTACATAGCCACCAGCTGGGCATCTTTGTTTTGCAGGGTCATTTTTTGAGAATTGTGGCCTCATTTTGCAGCTTGCAAAACTGTACTCTAGGCTATGCACATTATTTTGTTGCCCACATTATGAGCTCTTTTTGAACTACCTTGGTAGCTGCCACCACATTTAGAATTGAGCACATGTGGATTTGGACCTGTTTTTAATATTTAATATTTATCATCAGCAGATTTTTTAAAACTGGACATTCAGGGCTGTGGCCTTGAATGTTTTTCTGAGTACCGTAACCGCAGTTTGCAAAATAGAACAATTTTAAAAACCAAGTTCTAGTCATATTAACCAAAAAACTCCTAGAAAATTAAAGTTTGTGTTATGATCCTGCTCCTGTCTGCCCTTGTTTTGCCCATTTCCTGCTCCTGTCAGTCTGACCCTGCTCATTGCCTCTGCCCCTCCCGTTACTGAAWACCTAATCAGCTCATTCTACTCACCTGTTCATATCAGTATATATACTCAGCTCCAGCCTCCAGTCTTTGCCAGATTTTCATCAGCCACGTCTATGAACTTCCAGCGATCTTGTTCCTTGTCCCTCTCTTGCCTTGTTCCCCTGACCCTGCTCATGTCTTTTGGACCCACGTCTCCTGCCTCAGCCCTTGTCGGATTCTGCCTGCCATCTGCTCTCACGGTAACGACATTGTTTCTGTCTCTCGGACTTCTCTCTCTCGCCTCACCCCTGAATGGTACCACGCCGCCTCGGACTTCCTGGATCTCGACCTCGGAACCCTTTTTTGGACCAACGACTCTGCCTGCCCCATTCAACCTGGTAACTC
>NW_013952706.1:625299-631789 GCF_001266775.1 Austrofundulus limnaeus
CGTTTCCAGAAGATAGAAGAGTTTGTTGAATCTGACGTGACATGTTCGTACGAACCCTTTGTACGAACAAAAGTAAGAGAAATTTAGGAGAAGAATACGAACATGTTCTTTGGACAGATGGAACCAAGATCAACCTCTACCAGAATGATGGAAAGAGAAAAGTATGATGAAGGCATGGTACAGTTCATGATCCAAAGCATACCACATCATCTGTATAACACAACAGAGCAATGTGATGGCTTGGGCAGGCATGGCTGCCAGTGGCACTGGGTCACTAGTGTTTACTGATGATGTGACACAGGACAGAAGCAGCCGAATGAATTCTGAGGTATTCAGAGACATACAGTGTGCTCAGATCCAACCAAATGCAGCCAAACTGATTGGTCATCATTTCATACTACAGATGGCCAATGACCCAAAACATAAAACTAAAGCAACCCAGGAGTTTATTAAAGCAAAGAAGTGGAATATTCTTGAGTGGCCAAGTCAGTCACCTGATCTCAACCCAATTGAGCATTTCACTTGTTAAAGACTAAACTTCAAACAGAAAGGCCCACAAACAAACTGCAACTGAAAACCGCCACAGTAAACGCCTGGCTGAGCATTAAAAAGGAGAAAGCACAGCGTCTGGTGATGTCCATGAGTTCAAGACTTCAGGCAGTCATTGCCAACAAAGGCTTTTCAACCAAGTACTAGAAATGAACATTTTATTTACAATTATTTAATCTGTCCAATTATTTTTGAGCCTCTGAAATAAAGGGATTGTGTTTAATAGATGCTTTAGTTCTTCACATTTTTATGCAATGATTTTGTTCAACCCACTGAATTAAAGCTGAAAGTTAGAACTTCAACTGCATCGGAATTATTTTGTTTAAAATTCCTTGTGGTAATGTCTAGAACCAAAATTAGAAAAATGTGGTCTCTGTCCAAATGCATATGGACCTCACTGTATTCCTGCTGGTTTCACTCCTCCAGCCTTCAGGCACATGTCAGGACTTCCATGGACCAAACCACTGTCAAGCTGATATAGGGGTTGGTACATGAATTGCAAGAGGCATAATTTAATTGTTTTAGTTATATAAATGGTGGACATGCTTTCTTTTCTTTATATTGCCTAAAGTTATAGTGTTCCCAAAAGATTTACTAGGTGGATAAGCTTTGTTTTTCCAAAACTGGAGGAGTCCAGACCCACCTGATACCCTTAAGATTTCCGCCAAAGTGTCTGCCCTCTGACACAAACAAGAGTTGGCTGTGGAAAGAGATGAATGGACCTCCATGCTCAAGCTGTTAACAAGCTACAGGTAATGGATGGATGAATGAATGTGTCTGTCTTTTCAGTAAACAGGTCCCATTGATGTCATTTGTGTAAGACTTGCCATGTAAGGACTCAAATTTCATTTTTTGCAGGTGACCCAATACCAAACTTAACTGAAGCCTTTAGGGGGAAATTGGCACATGAGATAAGTTGGCCTGGCCTGTGATTCAATTTTTTTAGACTCAACACTCAGCAGTCATACTCCCAGGAACACTTATTGTGGCAGAAGTTACGGGTATCTAAATCTTGAGTACTGTGGTCATCTACGTGCCCTGGAAAAAGCCATTGACAGTGTTTAGCATTGATGCCTTACAGCACAGGTGCTGAACTCCAGTCCTTGAGTCCCACTATCCAGCATTTTTTCTTGTTTCACTGCTCAAACACACCTGATTTGCATGAATGGATTATAAATAGGCTTCCATAGAATCTGGAGAGGTAATTGAATCACTGAATCGGGTGTGTTGGAGCAGAGAATCAAGGAAAACATGCAAGACGCCAGCAAGGTTTGACACCCCTGCCTTACACCAAGAAGGTCCTGGGTTAAAACCCTGGTTCAGTGAAGTTTGCATGTTGTCCCAGTGCATGAGTTTTTTTCGAGTACTCCAGTTTCCTCCCACTAACCAAAAACATGTATGTCAGGTTGCCTTCAGTCCCACACCTCCCTTGCAAAAGAGATTTCTGATGATCTCAATGGGATTTGCCTGGTTAAATAAAGGTTCATTTAAAAAGACCCAGCCCACTTTGCTAGAATGATTCTGTCCACAGAGCATGGGAAACAGTTACAATGGAGACTCACCTACACCTGAGAAGAACTGTGTTGAACCAAAGTGATTAGAGTGGTGCGTAACAAAGCCCATTCTCCACATGCATGCTTTTAAGCAGTTACCATAGATTCTGTGTTGGCCAATTGTGTCTCCATTTCCAGTTCCAACAGTGCTTTTGGATCCACCTTAGCAGGTGGATGAACCTGAGTGCCCACTAGTGTTTTGATGTCAGCAGACTGGTGCCCGTGGATTGAATATGCTTAACTCACAAATTCCTTCTGCAAACTCTTCCTGGAGAGGGGTTCAGGAGACGAGAACATACAGGTTAGCCAAACAGGAGTTTAAAATGACCAGATATACTAGAAGGTTTTGGACAAATTAGCCATGCACGGTTATACACGCATTTATAAACAGTGACACAACAAAACATAAAACAGTCAGACTGGACAATAAAACCACAACGGTTTAAGCTGCAAGTTGAGTGCAGTGAGGAACACACGATCAAGGAGATACACACACTTGAGCAGAACCAAGCAGACATGAACAGATTTAAGTGAGACTTGACAATGGAAAAATGGCTGAATGGAAAAGGGACTGATACAGTCATATGAAAAAGTTTGGGCACCCTTGTTAATTTTCCTGATTTACCTTTATAAATCATTGATTGTTTGGATTAAAAATATCAGTTAAATAAATCATATAGGGGACAAACACACTGATATTTGAGAAGTGAAATAAAGTTGACATGATTTACAGAAAGTGTGCAATAATTGGTTAAACAAAATTAGGAAGGTGCATAAATTTGGGCACTGTTGTCATTTTATTGATTTCAAAACCTTTAGAACTAATTATTGGAACTCAAATTTGGTTTGATTAGTTCAGTGAACCTTGATGTCCATATACAGGTGACTCCAATTATGAGAAAGGGTATTTAAGGGGGGCAGTTGAAGGTTTTTCTCCTCTTTGCATCTTCTCTGAAGAGTTGCAGCATAGGAGTCTCAAAACAACTTTCAAATGAGCTGAAAACAAAGATTGCTCACCGTCATGGTTTAGGGGAAGGATACAGAAAGCTATCTCAGAGATTTCAGCTTTCAGTCTCCACTGTGAGAAACATTGTGAGAAAATGGAAGACCACAGGAACAGTTCAAGTGTAGGCTCCAAGTGGCAGACCAAGACAAATCTCCAATAAAAAGAAGTGAAGGATGTTGAGAACAGTCAGAGTYAACCCACAGACCAGCACCAAAGACCTACAACACCATCTTGCTGCTGATGGAGTCACTGTGCATCGTTCAACTATTCAGCACACTGTACACAAGGAGATGCTGTATGGGAGAGTGATGCAGAGGAAGCATTTTCTCCGCCCACATCACAAACAGAGCAGCTTGAGGTATGCTAAAGCACATTTGGACAAGCCAGCTTCATTTTGGAATAAGGTGCTGTGGACTGATGAAACTAAAATARAGTTATTTGGGCAGAACAAGGGCTGTTATGCATGGAGGAAAAATAACACAACACTCCAAGAGAAACACCTGCTACCTACAGTAACTTTTGGTGGTGGTTCCATCGTGCTGTGGGGCTGTGTGGCCAGTACAGGGACTGGGAATCTTGTTAAAGTTGAGGGACACATGGATTCCAGTCAATATCAGCAGATTCTGGAGATCAATGTCCAAGAATCAGTGACAAAGCTGAAGCTGTTGAAGCTGGGTCTGCATCTTCCAACAAGACAACGACCATAAACACTGCTAAAAATCTACGAAGGCATTCATGCAGAGGAACAAGTAGAACATTCTGGAATGGCCATCTCAGTCCCCAGATCTGAATATTATTGAAAATCTGTGGTGTCACTTAAAGAGAGCTGTCCATGCTCAGAAACCATCAAACCTGAATGAACTAGAGATGTTTTGTAAAGACGAATGGTCTAAAATACCTTCAGCCACAATCCAGACTCTCATTAGAAGCTATAGGAAGTGTTTAGAGGCTGTTATTTCTGTGAAAGGAGGATCTACTAAATATTGAGTTACAGGGTTTTTTGGTGCCCAAATTCATGCACCTGTCTAATTTTGTTTAACCAATTATCGCACACTTTCTGTAAATCATATAAACTTCATTTCACTTCTCAAATATCACTGTGTTTGTCCCCTCTATGATATATTTAACTGATTTTTTATCCAAACAATCAATGATTTATAAAGGTAAATCAGGAAAATTAATAAAAGTGCCCAAACTTTTTCATATGACTGTATGCATTAATAGATAGTCACACAGGTAAAGTGACAAGGTCTTTGACATATTAACTACAGTAGATTCTGATATTTACTGATATATAAACCTTTTGATAGAACACTGAATAAATCCCAGACAGTGCAGTTCAGTTGATGTTGGTGCTCCGGCATTGACTTGACAGCGTGACAGCTCTCTTTGCCTCCTGATGTAGTATGTCCTACCTACAACACGCAAAAGTGAGCAGTTGTTGTATTTGATTGATGACGTTTATCAGTGTTGTGGTCTTTGGCCGCTCACTGACTCAAACAAATCTGTTTATTTAGTCTCTGCCAAATACATCATCTGAAGATGCACAAAAATGTCTCCACAGCATTTTTGTGTCATAATAAAGGTACACACACAACACACTGCTTTTACTTACTATTTTATGCATGTGCATTAGTAACTGTAAAAAGGGTCAATAGAACAGTTGCACTCCCATTTCTCTAAAGTGGGGTGCAAATTATTTTTAAAATAAAAAGATTCTATACATCCCTTCATCTTTGAGTTGGTTCAGTCAAGCGCAGATAAAATGCTGGTTGCTTGCTCCCTACTTTGACAATATTCAACTCTGAAGATAAGAAAATAAAGCGAAGTCATTTTTTTTATTTTAGGTTAATATTTGTTCAAATTAATCTTAAAATTTACATTTTTGTAAACATGTACTTCTACTTTTATGTTAGCATACAGTTTTGTTTTGTTTAGTTTAGTTTAGTTTAGTTTTTAATAATAAATGAATGAGATTCACTGCCCAGGATTTGAACCCTGTTCTCTCATGCAATTTTCATTGTAACATCCAATTGAATGAGTAGATTGTTTTTGATTATTATTGTGAAAATAGAAGTGTTTTGGGTGGAGCACAGTGGAAGCTTTTTTTTTCCTTTTTCTTTACCATTTTACGACATCAAGAGTCATTCTAAGTTACTACCCCACCCAGTTTAAAGGGGCAATATAATGTGTTTCTCAGGCATATATTTAAATTATAAACCATAATAAAGTATCTATGTCACCTTTAGTTGTTATTAAAATGTTGTTTTTATGTTTAAATAGAAAATAAACTTGTCTTCTCATCATTTTTGTTTCTAAAAACCTTGAAATTGGCCTCTGTCTCCTTAAGAACCTCCTTCCGCTTCTGTCCCGCCCATTTCAACACATCATCACAACAGCCTCTCTCTACAGGGCTCTGCTGTTTACAACCTGGAGCGTCATAGCAGACTTTGTTGTAATGATAATTTGAAAAAAAGCAGCAACATTGTACAATATCTTAGTCCGTCCGTCCGTCCATCTGTCCGTTTTCTTCCGGGGGTCGCGGGGGCAGCAGCCTAAGCAAAGAGACCCAGACTTCCCTCTCCCCAGCCACTTGGGCCAGCTCATACGGGGGAATCCCAAGGCATTCCCAGACCAGCTGAGAAACATAGTCCCTCCAGCGTGTCCTGGGTCTTCCTCTGGGTCTCCTCCCAGTGGGACTTGTGCGAAACACCTCACCAGGGAGGCATCCAGGAGGCATCCTAACCAGATGCCCGAGCCACCTCAACTGGACCAGAAAGTGTTTTCTAAAGAACCGGAGCGATTATACTGAAAAAATAATGTAAGCTGTACTTGAAAAAAATCCTCTAACAAATTTGCACTTACGAATTTAAATGCTACAAATTTAAGTAATATTTACCCATCATTATCTAGTAAAAGTTATTAAGAATATAGTCAAATGTTTGTGAATAAATCGGGTAAATTTTATTTAATTTGCTCAGTTAAATCTTGTAACATGTAGTGATATAGAAATATRCCTAATTCCACACAAATAGTTTCCAGGTGAGAAGTTCCGGTTCTTGAAGTGGGCGTGGTGTATATAGGGGAGCTGCGGCGCTCATTCAGAAATGTGTCGTCTTTGTTGTCCCACTGTGTGGCTTGCGTCTGGACTCTGGCAGCAGAAAGTAACAAATCGCTGGCTGGTGCATGTTGCGCTGATGTTCTGGTGGTAAAACGCCACTGCGCTGCATTCTCTTCTTCCTCGGTCTGCGAGTGTGTGTGCATGTTGTGTGGATTAGCAGGTCCCCCACAGTTGAACCATTGCTGTTCTTTAGTGATGGGCAAATGAGGCTTTTCTGAAGCACTGAAGCTTGCTTTGAAAAAGGGTTCATTACTCGAAGCT
>NW_013952706.1:634645-635036 GCF_001266775.1 Austrofundulus limnaeus
GTGGTGGGTGAGGTGTTAATAGTTTACCCTTAGGTTGTCTTTGTTTTTTTTTTTTTGCACTACAATAATTATAAGAAGCAGCATAAGCTTGTGATAATGGAAGAAGAAATTCAGGAACTGAAAAAGTTGGTAGCAAGCTTAAGAGCTGATAATGACCAGTTGCGACAAGGGCAGGCTAGCTTAAGTGCTCAGCCGTCCACGTCTTCAGCATTGCCTAATGCCCCTCTTATGCCTAGTCTCCCTGTAGCAGAGAGACTGATTTTTGTGCCTAGGGATAGGAAATGTCCCATATTTAGAGGAAGGACAGGCATAGGATTGAGTGAGTGGATGGAGGAAGCAAAGGTGTGTATGAGAGCGCGACATCTATCTGTGGCTGATCAAGCGTTTTTCC
>NW_013952706.1:636036-636605 GCF_001266775.1 Austrofundulus limnaeus
CCTGGGAGCAGTCCTCTCCCAGATGCAGGGAGGCAAGGTGAGACCGATTGCTTATGCCAGTCGAGGCTTGAGACCCACAGAGCGAAACATGGCAAATTACAGCTCCATGAAGCTTGAGTTTCTGGCCCTTAAGTGGGCCATGACTGACAAGTTTAGAGAGTATCTGTTGGGGAACAAATGTATTGTCTACACTGATAACAACCCTCTCAGTCATCTGTCCACCGCTAAATTGGCGGCCACTGAACAGAGGTGGGCTGCTCAGCTAGCATCTTTTGATTTTGAGATCAAGTATCGGTCAGGTCGGAGTAACACCAATGCTGATGCGCTTTCTCGCCAACATCCACCTGACCTACCAGATGTGAAAGTCATGCTTCTGGGTACAGCTATGCCTAGAGCATTGCAGGAAGCTTTGGGGTTTGAAACAGTTGAGGCAACCCAAGCAGTCGTTGCAGTTTTGCCACAGCATACTACAGCTGAACTTTGTGCTTTGCAGCAGGCGGATCCTGCTTTACAGGACGTATTGGTGTTTTGGAAGAAAGGACAGCATCCGAGTCGAGAGGAGCGAGCCC
>NW_013952706.1:637605-637867 GCF_001266775.1 Austrofundulus limnaeus
GGAGAGAAAGCGCCTTAGATTTGCTAAAAACGGAATCTAAATCATGGTAAACCTTGGGTACGGAGGTTATGTCCACACTCTCGGTTTGTTCTCTTTTATTGATGTTAGGTGAAATGGCAGATTTTAAACAATTATTCAAACAAAAATCGCTCCATTTTTCCACTCTACCTCTGGACCAGTCAAAAACAGGATTATGTCTCTTTAACCATGGAAAACCCAGTATGAGCTGTGTGGTAGAAGAAGAAAAAACGTGAAACTCACC
>NW_013952707.1:0-388 GCF_001266775.1 Austrofundulus limnaeus
ATTTTGCTTTGTCCCTGGGCATACAGATGAGACCCACTGAATCACTTCGTAGAGTCGTGGCATTAGATGGTCACCCATTAAGTCCCACCAACCAACAAACCCAAGAACTTCAACTTTGTATTGGTGGTAATCATGTGGAAACAATAAAGTTTTTATCTATTAAATCCCCAGATCTACCCATTGTTTTAGGGGCTACTTGGTTACGCAGACATAACCCTCATATTGACTGGAGGTCAAATAACATCCTAGGTTGGTCTGATCACTGTCTAACCCATTGTCTCAAGTCTGCTAATATTTCACCCACTAAGGAATCAATAAAAGAGGTATCTCCTGATCTGTCTCATGTCCCCCAGTGCTACCATGACCTTAAACAGGTGTTTAGTAAAAG